>NW_026858607.1:0-98288 GCF_026571515.1 Ruditapes philippinarum
TTGGGGCCAAATCAGTCTTTGAATGGTAAGTTTGATATTAATGATTACTCGCGCAATTTAAATATATCTAAATAATACTAAATTATGTATGAATTGTAAAAACTTGCTTTATGGTAATTATAAGGTATAAATATGTTGATTTTTTGTGTGTCTATTGGTTTCTTAGAGTGTAGGCAGGATGGAATTTCAGAATATATCCATTTGGGGAACAGCAGCATTGGAGGCATATAGTCGTGTTTTCTCTGAGAGCGCTGGTATTCCTGCACCAACTTATGTAAGTTGCTACATACATATATTGATGAATACATGCAAGTTTTCTAACACTTATTGTACTTTTTTCCTGAAAAGGAATAGTAATACAACACTGTACCGTTTTGTTTGACATTCTATATAAAGAAAGAGTCGAGTATACCCATCATACGATTAATGAACACAAGACATGTAACCTTTTATCCGCTTTTCCAAATTTTATCGAATTAGACGATTAGAACAGTCAATGATAATAAACTAATAAACATTTTTGTATTAATAACGGTATAGGTTTAACGTAACCGAAAACTTAAAAAACATAACATTCTACAGAAATTCAACATTTTTTTTGTTCATTTTATGAAAACAAATATATTGTTTAAGCCCATAAGCTGATGTCGAAACTCGAGTAAAATCTTATAGGATTAATCGGTACCTCAAGTATTTGCGCATGATTAACGAGTTATCCGGTTGCATGGTGTATGCCCTTGAATAAAAACGCGTTTGGGCAAGTTAACGATTTTTGTGTCTCCTACTTCACAGTAGCTGGTTGCCGCGACATAACTATAATTTCCCAATTAATACAACATCAGATCACTGATAGGTCTTTATATAGCTAGATATTTTAATATAAAAAACGTGTCTTGTTGCTATAAAGTTTATATAATGAATGCCGACTTCTAATTTACTAAATCAGAGACATAAACATACTTTTATTTAACTTTAAAAAAGCTTGATCGTTTCTCTGGTCTTCTACACGACGCTTTTGTTATGTATGCAAACGCATTGAATAAGTCACTCGAGGCCGGCAATAACGTATCTGTGATGGACACGGCAGAGACAGTTCTCTTCACAGGTAAATGTTGTATATTTCTGTTTTATATTTGTTAAATATTATAAGAGATATTTATCCATTTTTACACATAATCAATGCTTTGGTCATACAAATACAACTGCATTTACACTTTTTGTGAAACGATACTGTTTTAGATAAGAAAGAAAAATACGGTATAAATAAAGCACATTCAAAACGGCAAAATTGAACATGTCGCAGGCTCAGGTATGAGTATAAGTCTGGTATGTGTATAAGAATACATGTGAGAAAAAAGAATATCCGAATTTGAAATTGAATAATGCATATAATTAATTGTAACAAATAAACTTTTTATACGCCCAAATTTGGCGTATATTGTTATGCTCTTCGTCGTCCGTTTCGTCTGTTATAAATTTCATGTCTGCCCTGTATCTTTTGAACTGTTGGAAGAAAAACTACTTTGAACCATAATGAGCCATTGTGCAGAGCGCAAGTTTGACATTCCTAAGGTCAGTCAAGGTAAAGGTCACACTTAAGTCATTTTGTATGAATTATAGAATTTCGTGTCAGCTCTGTAGGAGGAAATTGAAACTGTTTGGCAGAAAAATAAACAATAATAAGTTGAAATGTGGAATGCAGGTTTGGGATCCCTTATATCAAAGTTTGCCCTTAGGGATCATTTGATTAATATAGACTTATTTGGACTTTCACAGTATTAATATCAACTGATATTGACTTATGTATAATATAATACACTCAGTTATCCTTGTTAAAACTGAAATACTCAGAGCTTGTATATTTTACATGACGCACTGTGTAGAAGTCGTCTACTAAATTTTATAGAAAGATGCACATAGGATCAGAATTGCTCGAACCTTTTGGGTAATTAAGTATTTTTAAGATGATAAAGATTGAATATATTTCGTTCAAGTTTCGTTAATGGGTATCTTTCCTTATCGACCTCGAACTTGTTTTGCTTTCATTAAGGCGTATATTGCTCAAATGGTGCTCTAGTTATCTAGCAGTAAATTGTTAAGCATAAATATCCCTCATGAGCAATTTAGATCAGCTTTATGATCAAATGTTGTTTATTCTATTATTTTAATAAATGTTTGTTTATTAATTGTTTTTATACTTCGCTGCGAGGGAAGGAGTTTATACTTAGTATATGTAATATGGCCTTTTTTCATGCATCTTTGCATATTTTATTTAGTTATTGTGTTGCTATTTAATGTAAACCTAAACAGTATCTCTATTCACAGGTTTAACGGGTGATGTTACACAATATATTGGCTTAGGCAGGATAACTGATTCAGCTGTATACGAAATGCAAAATACCAGTGCATTCGTAAAGATTTTAGATGTAGACATTAGCATAATAAACGATTCGAAACGAAGTAGTGTAATTATTAATTTAATTATTAAGTTGATTGATTTTTTTTCCGTACAATAGGTTTTATTATACAAAATTAAACCTTGTTAAAGGCATTTCAAATAGATGATAAAGACAAAACAATACTTCATGTACGTACAAAAAAGTATGAGGAATATAAATTCGCGGTCAATATAACTGTTATCAGATCAGAAAAGCTATATATTGACCTAAACATATCTATAATCGTTTGGAAAATTCAAAATTGGCTCCCAGCTTTGTCGTATTCAAATGCGCCGCGCATTGAAGATGAGAACCTGTCTGGCGGTGTCATTCGGTTGATTTCCATATTCTAAGCGCTGCGCATTTGAATACGGCAAAGCTGGGATGTACGAGTAAATGGAGTAAAACGGAATTAATATGGATGTTTATTCGCCTGTTGTGTTGTTTATATTGATGTCGAAGTTTAAATTGTCCATCATCGTGGAGAATAATATCTTCTGTGTCGATGGCCAAAACGATTATGTGAAAATATTGGAAATGATATAAAGTACATGGTGATTTTGAGCGTAGGTATGCGGGCGACCATGTTTTTATCATGTGTGTTATCATAGACGATGAAATATGAAATTTATATAAAGTTTTTTTTTATATATATATGATCAGTACATGTTCTGGGATTGACAAAGATATATTTTATTTAGATTTTAAGGCGTTTTGAGTCCACACCCCAAGTATCTGTGCTACAAGTAGTTAAATTAATTCTTTTTATACAGACTGTTTATGTTCAGGAATGAGTAACTAAATGAAAAAATATCGAATGACGATAATTTAAAAAAAAATTGAATTCAATACTTTATCTAATTTATTCTTGCCTATACATCTACAGAACTGGACTGTATTCACAGATATTGGGAAAGTCTATCCTCCAGACACCCCGCTTTGTGGATTTTTAAATGAAAAATGTCGCAAAAAGCTTAACTCAGGTTAGGAATTTTATATATAAGAGTTTCTGTCAAATGTTTATGATTTTGACGTACAATACATTTAAATATAAAATATACATTTTGCTCTTGCTACATATATCTTCGTTGTAAAACGGATAAAATTATATTGGCCAAAACATTTGCCCGGACAGCAACGTACATATTTTGTAACTATAAAAGTTCGCTATAACTTTTCTGATATTTCATTTTTCTTTTCAAAATACAAAACTGAATAAGCACTAGAGAACATAACCATTCCTTTTGTCAGACTAATATTAAGAGAATGACTACAAACCGGAAATGCATAATTAAATCATTTTTAGTTATAGAGGAATGAAACAGCTTGGCATTAGTTGTATCAATATGTACAGCAGTGTTCTTGCTCCTCGTGGTATCAGCAATTGTTTGGAGGTTGGTTTTTCATTATATGTTTATATGATCTAAAGAAACTAACAACATGCATTTAAAGAGCTACTGAAAATATTGAAAATATGGAGTTTGTTATTTCTTGAATATTACCATCTCATGTAGATTACGATATATGTGTAATAAAAACATCATTTGTCTGTGCACATATACTTAACTGATATGTGCCGTAATTAAAGTTACTCGACATAACTAAAAGATAAATATCTTATAAATGATGTTCTTAGAAATTTCTTTTTCTTCTACACTTGAACCATCAATCAAGGCTCAGGTGTTCTTATACTTTATAATCTTAAATAAAAGCAACATGAAACTCAACAGGACAAGGATTACAAACAAAGTAACTGATTCCAAATTAATTTCAGATGGAAAAGGGAGCGAGATCTTTTGAAAATGACTTGGAAAATTGAATACGGTGATTTAAACTTTGATAACAGATCGAGGAAGATGCACTCATCTGTGGTACAAATAGTCTTGTAAAATTGCAGACAGTGCATTAAATTGTTTTAGATAAATCTTGTAAACACTTGCAAAACAAAAGACATTGCTTTTAGATTTAAATAAAATATACGTGCTGAAAGATATCATTTATATAAATAACACTACGATATGGCAAAAGGATTTTTAATGTTAATTAAGAATGTTTCATTTTTCATCTCAGTCAAATTGACCGAATACAGGCAAAGTCACATAAGCTTTTGTTGTTTATATATGACAAATGGTATATATACTTGTAAAGCACTTTTTCAGGACTTTGATAACCAGTATGGTAGCAATATAAACCAGTCAAGAGATTTAAAGAGTCGGACGTCAAGTGTTCAATCTGGTACAAGTTCCGTCGGTTTTAGACAAGTGTTCACTGACGTTGCAATATTTCAAGGGGAAATAGTTGCAGTGAAATATAGTTCTTTGAAAAAAGTTCGTGAAGATAGGGATTTCTTATTGAAAATGAAATGTGTAAGCGTTTTTTTCTAATATTATACGAGGAGTGTTCAAATATGAATGTACACAAGCACACACAATTTGATTTTTTATAGAGTTCATTTTTTATATTGTTCACTCAAAATATTCACCTCCAACATATTAACAAAGCTTCACTTTCCGGATTTAATGTTTGAAGGCGTTTTTAAAGTGTTTTCAGGTCTACTATGAAGACACTAGAATATTGCAGAACTTAAGAGGTTTGAGTTAAACGATATCCGACCTGATATAGAGACTTTTTTTCTGGTTCATCAAGTGATGAACTAAAAACTCCTTGTGCGATGACGCGTTGTCATGCAGTAATCTAAAATTGGTCAAACTTGTAGCGGGTCTTCGTTTGGGGAAGTATTTGCAAAGTTTTCGGAATATTTTGTCTTGTAAAACTTTGCATTAACAGATTTGCCTTTAGGATTAGCAACTCGAATGGCGGGACCTTTAAGAGGTCAGTGTAAGGAGTCAACTAGTGATCAATAGTACCTCGTAGTTGCAAAGAAAATAGCATACATAACTTTTTTTAATACTGATGGTCCTTATACTTGAATACTGTATATCACCCTGCTATGGATATGTTGCCTGCTTTTTAAATTTGTCTTTTGACGTCTTATCTGTAATATGCAGGCTTTATAACCTCAGATCCCCTTTAAAAATTCCATTTTATTTAGTTCCGCCCATTGTTTTCTCGTTTAGGGCACGCGCTTTCTTTTACTTTGGGACCATTCGCTGCTTTTCATGGAATGACACTGTGTCACATTGAAGGTTCCAACAATTTAAAGCAATTCACGCGCGCCTTTTCTGCTCATATATCCGCAAATGTGGAGACAATCTAGCACGGATCTCATTTTCAAGTCACATTTAGGAATGGTATGAGCTGCTCGTAACGAGATGCCATCTTTACAATCTATTTGCCTTGTGGTGTGTCTTGCATCGTTTTAACTATTTCTTTTACTATAGCAACCATCTTGACAGACGTTGCTGATTTAGGCCGACGGTCAAGGGTTCAGTAGAAATTCATTTTTACATTTGAATGTTTTAAACCAACGAATAACTGATGAAGAAGTCATTTAATATACAGAACAGATATTATCAAAATGCCAAGGAAACAGAGGCTCTTAATATAGAATCGTATTTCAATGGCATACTCTATCTTCAACAAACAATATTAGTATTACAGCAAATGAGATGACAATGCAAAGTGAGCTTTAAGCACAACTAAAGTGATGAGATTTTAATGAATGTGGTATTAACTTAAAGGTAACATGCACGTATATTATCTCATCCTATTATTTTAATTCGCAATATTGAACAATATAACGTTTAAGATGCATTCATATATGTTCACTCCTCGTATGATAGCATAACAAAGTAAAATTATATCTTTTATCACACAAAGGTTTCTCTCCACGAGGAATAGGGCATAGATATATTTATGTTATTGACAAGGTAATCTATAATTTAAGCAAATGATTATTTTCACAGATATGATGGTTAAACTACAATTATGTCTCAATCATCAACATTTAAAATATAATCAATTGCCATTTTGTTATCACTTCATCACTGTAAGCAGTTCTTTTACATTCCAGTTAAAGGAAATAAAACACGACAATATTGTTATGTTTATCGGTGTTTGTTTGTCTTCGGAGAAAGTATGTTCAGTCTGGGAATACTGTAAAAAAGGAAGTATACAGGTAAAAGATACGAATAAGCTGTACAATCACACATGTATTTTTCTCATATTGAGAATTGTTTTCATTGTACTTTTAGTTCCTTCATTTTCACTTTCATATAGGTAGTTCCATTATTCCTACAAGAAACTTGTTTAATAATCACTCCTGCTTTCGCTTTCTAAATTTGACTGTGATATGCAGGGGTTATAACCTCTTATTTTCTCTGAAAATTCCATTTTGTTCAATAGTTTTTATGAAAGAATTTCTATTCTCCATAAATTTGGTTACTTATAAGACCGTAATTTTCCAACATATGAATCGAAGAAATCATTCATCATATTTACTTCTTTGCCTTTTTGATTGTCAAATACGTTTGTAAGGTTCTTTATTTTTCTATTTTTTCAGGACATTATAGGAAATGAAAGTATTCGGCTCGATGCCATGTTTAAACTTTCTATTGCAGTTGATGTGTGTAAGGTAAAAAACATAAACAATAATATGTTGAAACAAAACATATTAAACCAGTGTAGTAAATCTTGAATAACACACTTGTTTTTGTTTAGGATTTGAAATGTTCTATTGTCAGATTTGTGTCGATATAATTTCAAAATATAAGCAAATCGATTTAAACGGAATTTTATATTCTTACTCGCGCCAAAGGTTGTGTTGTTGTATAATAACATTCATTATTGTAATAGGTGATTAATATTATATAGGGTCGGGTGCAAAATTCTCTGAAAATGGTTCTATTTGTTTCAATGTCCATTATTATTGGCAGCCATCTTACTTACTTTACTTTTATTTAATAAAAGGGATTAGACTATATCCACAACAACAAAACAATACGCTGCCATGGTAATTTGAGAAGCTCGAACTGTGTTGTAGATAGCCGATGGGTTTGTAAATTGACACATTTTGGTATTGAGAGACTTACACCAGCCCCGGAAACTCCACAATCAATTGGAGAACATGCTTTCTATACAAGTTCGTATATTATATTCCGAAATTCATCTCAGTACTACACTATTTACTTAACATAATTGTTCTTTTTGTTTGGAATGTTATGACCAAATCAACGACATTTTTCATTGTAGAACGTTATTGTGAATATAATGTTCATGTTTTCTTGCTGATGTGCAAGATAAAGAACGTTTTTAAAAAAAAATTGATTAAAAGCCCCCTAAGGTATTTCACACATTGTTGAGAAAAGATGCAAGTTATGTTGTAGTGATATTCATAGTTTAACATATCATTTTCAGAATTGTTCTGGACTGCACCTGAAATTTTACGCAAGATATTCCTAAAGAAAGAAATTGAGAAGACACCCCAATCTGACGTTTATTCTCTTGGTGTGATTTTGATGGAGTTGGTTTGTAGAAGTGAACCATATAGTTCACACCAAGATCTCAGTCCAAAAGGTAAAATATAATTCGTGTGAAAAACAGTTACAATTTACGTTATTCCAGATTTGAATCTCTTTGAAATTTTACTATATCATTAAAACACTTATAATATATAATAAACTTTGTTATGAGTATGAATTTTATATAAAAAATGAAATTGTTAAAGTATGCTATTTATACTTAAAAAGTTTCAACTTAACCTTCTATCAATATGACCCATCACTTATAGCAGCTTTGACAATGTCAGCAATAAACTGTCCTGTTTTGTTCTGTTTCGTTTTGCAGAAATTATTCTTAAAGTTGCACGGTCAAGTACTGGAAACAACATATTTAGACCAATCGTCTCGGACAATATGCTGGACCGTGAATGTAGTGGAATAGGAATTATTTGTTTAATAGAGGATTGCTGGACTGAAAACCCAAATTCAAGACCAAATGCAAAGAATGTTCTCAAAACACTTTTGAAGATAAGCCCATTTAAGTAAGATTGTACCTAACAATTAATATTAAGTAGGTTTTTTTTAAATATTAGACAGAACAATTACTCATACATTTTTACATTAGGCATTGTATGAATTTTGGCCGAAAACAAACGACACAGATTTCTTTTTAAAGTGAGTAGGTCTATAATAAAATGTTTGTAATACAATAAATATTTGCATTCAATTTAGAATTTAATACATGTAGAATTAAATGAAAGAGATACTAATAGAATTTAATATCAGATATTACCACGAAATGATTATGTTTTGATATTGTTGGCAATACGAAATACTTTCTTCTAAATAGCATATCTATATAAAAGTAAATCATAAATTCTTTTATGACATCAAACCAAATGACTTAGAACTTATCATCGAAATTGTTTATTTCTTTTATTTTATCAATAATTGAAATACTTATGGAAAATTTGCCACTTGTAGTCCAATTCACTTTAATTTTTTAATTTATATTTAAAGCTTTTCAATTGTTTAATATGTTTTGTTTGTATTGAAAATTATAGTGTCTAAACATTTGCTTCAAGATACTGATAATTTGTTTGAAAGTAAACTTGTTTTGTCTTCCTTTCCATATTGCTTGATACAAAAGGAAGCTTTGCGTGGTTGATAATATGATTTTAATGATGGAAAAATATACAAACGATCTGGAAACTATTGTCTGTGAGAGAACACAGCAGCTTGAGGAAGAAAAAATAAAGACCGAAACACTTCTCTTCAGGATGCTGCCAAGGTCAACAACTTTATTCATTGCAGTCAATACGTTATATATTGTTGAACATAAATGCATATAAAACATATATAAGATTTCTATGATTGGTAATCTTTAAATGTATGTACAAACGATGTTGAATTATGAGATTATTCTGGATTGGTGAGTACAATACTAAATTCAAACCGACGAGCACACAGCTGTCAAACTATTTAGGAAGAGGTGCAAGCCGAGTTCATCTTAGTAAGAGTCCAATAGAATCAGTATTGTTTTGAACAACGTTAATAAATGACCTTTTCATTCACACAGCTTGTCAGATCTTTATTACTTCAAGCGCAATAAGGACTTCGTTTATATGTACTGTTAAACTTTCTTAACGAGACTATATGAGAAACGATATGCATTTTTAATTTTAAACTTATTTTGGAAATGAAAACGAGGTTAAACTGTTAAGATTGAATCCAAAATTGAACATCACGCGGCGCAAACGCTAAAAATCATCTGTTATATTTTATAAGGTGTGGAATTTAAGGGCTTAGATAAATTAATCAAGCACAAACACTAGTTTTCTTTTTCATTTTTGCAGAAAAATTGCCAATGATTTAAAATTGGGAAATACTGTACAAGCTGAAGCATACGAGTCGGTGACAATTTATTTCTCTGATATAGTGCAATTTACAAACATTGCTAGTGAAAGTACGCCGTTACAGGTAAAATTTCTCGAATTCTGAATATTTTAAGATATACTATGCTCAAATTTTATATTAGAAAATATTTATAATTGCTACACTGTCTCTTTGTTAATATAAAATAAACATGTTTTACCTTCACACAAAGTAGATATGTTTAAAATCCTACACACTATAGGTGGTCACAGTTTGAATATGACTGTATAGTCATTAAAAGAACGGCAGGTTTTTTTTTAAAGAAAATAGCAACTTGACTTGACCTGTAATAGGGAAGAGAGCTACCCTTCCATAGTACAAGGTATACTTATTCTTTTATTCAAATTGGACAAAATCAGTATGAATTTCACAGATTGCAATACATTGCCGTGATTAAATATTTTACTCAAGGATGAGAATAGTATGTCTTTAAAAGCTTTTTTTTTTAGTTTCCATCGATGAAAATACAACTCGTCTCTTTAGGTTTTCCAGAATTGTCAATCATAAGAGCAGTATTTGTAAAGTGTTTGCTGCTATTGTATAACAAATAAGAAACACTTTTACTAAATCAAACCAAAACATTTTAGGTATTCAGTTACGATATAACACAGAGCTCTAAATAATCTTAAAATAATTTTGATCGTTTGTAATTGCAGATTGTATGCTTATTAAATGAATTATACACCTTATTCGATGAAATAATCAGCAGCTATGACGTCTATAAGGTTTGTTATGTTAATAGTGTTAAGTGTAATGATATCTTTAGAATTTAGATTCATGAAAATGACCTGTGAAATGAAAGTAAGTAAATGCATTTAAAACCACTTTGAATTCTGCAATTTTAGTATCAAACACTGTTATTGTAATATGATACAATAAATAACGTTATAAACTGAATTATATTATTTTAGGCGCTTTAAAAAGTATCTTGTTTTTTATATATATCAATTAAGGATATCTTAATTATTTGGAAGATATGAGTATATTAACAAACTACAAAAACTTAATATGTAAGCCTTTTCGTGTAAGAAAAAAAATCATAATTATTTTTTATTATTGATAATTATACCTAAAAACTTGATAATAACTCGTTTTCTTATTTTGCATTCAACGTGAAGGTAGAAACAATAGGCGATGCTTATATGGTCGTGAGTGGTCTTCCGGAAGAAAATGATAATGAACATGTCAAGGAAATTGCCAGAGTATCAATCAAGATACTTGCTGATGTTCTTACATTTAGGATCCCACATAGAACACATGAGCAGCTAAGGATAAGAATAGGTATTTCAAGATTTTTTCAATTGCTTAAAGCAGTGGCAACACAGAAAGCTTACGTTAATGGGAAAAGTAATAGTGATAAAAACTTTTGCATTGCCAAAAATTAATATATCCTTTTTCAGTTTTAGCAAACCCATCCAATGATAAGATGAAAGAAATAACTAAAGCGATGTTTCACTTTCTATGGGCAGGAAAACCAGAAAAAATAAAACGCAAAACTTTAAAACTTAATATAAAAAATGGTGGACTAAAAATGATAGACATTACATTTTATCTTAATGCAGTAAAAGCAAGCTGGGTAAAAAGGTATATAAACAAAGATAATGAGGAGTTCATGGAAACTTTTTGTAAAACACAGATAAAGCAAAATGGAAATGATTTTATCTTCCAATGTAAATCTTTCAAAAAAATGATATCAATAATTTATATCCACATAATTCGTTCATGAATAATGTTCTTTCGTCTCTTGGTTTCACATTCAGCATGAGCACAATAAAACAAAAGATAATGTTAAAGACATAGTATGGAATAATTCTAGCATTAAAATTGACAACAAACTGGTTTATTATAAAACATGGCATGATAAAGGCATCTTTATATAGAATCTCTTTATGAATTATAGGAGAAAAGCCTTTATAAATATGATGATTTTAAAGAAATTTACGGAATAGAAAATGCTGATTATTTAAGATACTTTATGCTAATAAACAATATACCAAACAATAAACCTTGAGAAACTAAAAATAACACAACTTATATGGAAGAACAAGATACGCTTCTCAATAAAATTCAAAAATCCAAAACATAATAAACTTTTATATAATATCCACTTGAAAATGATGAGAAGGTAAAAAATAAAAATGAAGAGCAATGGGAAAAAGAAATAGATATAGAATTGAATTTGATTAAGATATATACTATACCACTACAATGTACTATAGATGTGACATTAAGAAATTTTCAGTATAAGTTCATCCATAGACTTACTGCAACAAACACTATGCTTTTCAAATATAATCTATGCAATTCAAATTTGGTGTGATTTTTGCTGCAGTAGTTTAGAAAACACTTCATCATCTATTTTGGGAATGTAATATTGTGCAAAATTTATGGTCAAACTTGCATTCCTTTCTCTTATCCATTAATCTTTCATTTTTTCATACAGTAAAGAAACAGTGTTTTTTGGAGAGCTTACAACCAATATAAATAGTAATGTAGTAAATTATATCATTATTCTAATGAAATATTACATTTTAAAAATGAAATATCAAGGAAGAAAGCCCACTTTTGATATTTTTAAAAACTTTTTGCTGTTAAGGATACAGATTGAAGAAGCAATTGCACTGTCAAATGATAAAATTGAATCGTACAAACAAAAATGGAGTAAATTATCTAACACTTTAACAAACAATACTGATGACTAAAACAATAATATTATGTAAATTAAACGTATAAACCATAAAACGTAAAAAATTAAATGAAACTGATTCACTTGTCTTTTTTTCTCCCTGTCTTGTGTGTGTGTGTGTGTGTGTGTGTATGTGTGTGTTTTTGTTTAGTGTAAGAATGATAGTTTTTTAAGTAGATTTATTCTTTTTCTTTCTGAATTTTTTGAATTTTGTTTTTACTTTTTTTTCTGTGTGGAGTTTCTATGTAAATGTGAATGATTGTGTTTATATGTTTTTGAAAAATAAAATAAATGAAAAAAAAAAAAAAAAGAATAGGTATTTCTTTTGTCTTTATACGATAGCCTTATGGCTTTAAGATAAGTATGAAGAATTGGCTGGTACAATATAGCATTTAAAACTTAAGATACATAATTAGACCACATTTTAACAGTCAATATATTGAAACATTAAACAATCGTAATGAACTATCAATGTATTCCGGTCAACATGTTGATAAAAGTTATATACAGTTGTATTTGTTGATACTTAAACAACAGAAATATGGGGCATAACCTTAATTACTCGATCTAATTATAAAGGATTGCACACGGGTCCCGTTGTAGCAGGGGTTGTAGGCCTTACTATGCCAAGGTATTGCTTATTTGGTGATATGGTCAACACTGCCTCAAGAATGGAATCAAATGGAGAACGTAAGATCGGTTTCCATTCATTCCAATCGCATTTATCTATATTTTGTTATAAATGAATTTTAAATAGCATGTTGCATATTGCTAGTTCTATTTTAGTAATATTTACATAGGGATAATCTAAAACTCATGTAGACAATACTACAAAATAGTTATATATATTTATTTTGTGCAGAACAATATACTAAGAAATGTTTTCTTTTTCACTGAGATACTTTTTGTAAAACCAAAGTTCTTCTGTGCTTATGTTTTCATGAAGATAAAATAATAAATTTACTTAAACTACAGGTATTTCCCAGAACTTTTTTGATCATATTAAATTACTACAACTTATAGTATATTTACAAAATTTCATTATCACAAATGTATTTTGTTTCGCATATCTCTTAAAACATTTTCAGCATTAAGGATTCACATCAGTCCTGAGACTAAAGAGGCTTTGAGTTGCTTTCCGAACTTTTTAATAGAGGAAAGGGGAGTTGTTCCTATAAAGGTAACGCACATATTGTTAATAAAAGAAACTAAAGTTTAATTTTGCAAAATTACATCCATCTTTGGTAGTCTGAGCAATTCCATGTATCAAATTATATCAATTACATGCAGATTGAAAATCTATTCAATTTGATAACAATTTTTTCTACATAAAGACTCATTAATATGTAGGACATTATTTTCATAATATTATTATTTTTATCATATTATTTCTGATTTTTGATATTAGGGAAAAGGACTCATGCGTACTTACTGGCTAATTGGTGAACTTGAAGAACACACGTGTAAAGAAACCGACTCAGCTGGACTAACAAATGACAAATTGTGTTAAAAGATGGATGTGCTTTATTTAGGCGATATAAACAATACTTAAGCATTTGGAAGTAAACATATGTATATGAAATGCTAACTTCATTTTGTTAACGTATATTGTTATTTTGTAGTTTTATTTATTATAGTATTTCAATTCTATTTTATGAAACTATATATAATTAAAGGGATTCCACCTAGGTTTTTTGACATAATTTTCCGAGATTAATGTTAACTGATGAATGTCTACCAATAACTTTTGTGCAAATTTCAGATCATTTGGTCACTCAGTTTTTTCCAGAATAATTATTCTAATTGTAAAAAATGTGCCAATTTTGAAAAGTGTTGCAACGTTTTTTACTCACATCGGAATAGAGTAGAAAAATATGATTTTTAATTTATTTCTGAGTATATTGCTTTATAACCTTTTGTATATCATTCTGTTTTAATTGTCGCGCTGATCTATGTAAGAAATAGGTTATCGGACCTCAGTGAAAACAAAAGCAGAAATAAAGTGTACATTGTATTAACATTTTATTTGATAGTTATGTGTGTGTGTGTGTGTGGGTGGGGGGCAGGGTGTTAGTGGGGTGGGTTTGTTCATCTTTGATTCATCTAAAATACAGACTGCTGCTAATTATATGACGTATATGACTGATGATGTAAACGCTAGCATGAGCCGTGACCTTTCAACTAAAGTGAGGCGTATTATGTGTGATTATCTCCCTGATTATGACAAATTTGTCTTAAGAAACTGCATTTACAGGGATAATGCTTATTATAAATGACGTTTTTGTCACTAATACTCAATCGTTGGATATGGGATACCGACGGAAATACCGGAAAACACTTAAAATCCTTAAGTTTCCACGTAACCTTAATTCTTTTTTGATAAAGAAACTAATACATTTTTACTTCTAGCGTTTGATACCTGCATTTGATCAGACTGCAAAATGATCCAGGGAACACTGTGAGATATGTTTCTTAGCCGTTGCTATGGGGCATGGTGGTAACTTGCACACTTTTAGCACCGTCCATGAACAGGCTGAATCAAACCGAGCCTGTTATATTTCCAAGTTTGTCGTTTTGGACGTTATTATGCGTTATTATGGGGTTTGGTATTTCTCTATTCTAAATGAAATTGTCGTGTCGTGTATTAAATTGACGATTCGCGTAAGCATTAATATATGCTTCTTTTAAAATATGAAAAACTATATTGGAATTATGGAGATCATATCAACTGACTACATTTATAATGATATAATATAATATCAAGAACATATAATGTTACAAAATGTTAGGATTAATTATGAAGTGTCTTTCGGTATATTTCTTGCGCATGGGTTTTCTTGAATATGAAAGTTCACACGTTAATTAACATCGTTGGTTGTCTCGTAAGTTTAGACGCATTTTATAAAATTTCATTTTTCTGTTGAATAAGTTATTCACTAGCGAATTAATGAAATCTTAGGTGTGTAAAATGGGAAGAAGCACAGGGTTCAAATATTTAAAATATCCAAGAAATTTAACTATTAAGTTGAATTTATTGAAGAATTTAGGCTGTTACTTCTTCCGGTGGATCAACCTCTTTCCAGATATTCATACTCCACAACAGCAGGTGTCAAGGACCGTGTGATAGCTGTAAAAAGTTGACGCGCACTTCACTTCAGTGTTGTTATTCCCCCCTCCTGGTCGTTTGGGATCATAAATTCCATCAATTTAAGTTTTTGAAATTGATTACCACTTGAGCCGGTGCTAGGGGCGTGAGGAATGTTGTACCTTTTCATAATCCCTCATGCACATACTCAATCAAACAGGCCGGCAATTTTCATGTTATTTTGCTGTTATAATGTTACTAATGTTTCCAAGCGATCACTTTCTTTCCAAATTTGTTTGAGAAACAGCCTTTATATAAGTTTACTTATTTTAAAATGAACAATGAGATTCCCTGATTTCAATGACCAAGGAAATTCCTACTTATTACATTCAGTTATTTTCTGTATAGTTTACAGGCAGCCAAACTGTTCATTCATTGTAATTCTCTGTCGGCGATAAAATTAAAAATACACAAAACGTTATGGACCCACTAATTATCTTGAGTTCTTTTATAATCAGTTATATTTCATAGTTAGATTCCTGTGGTCAACGATAATAAAAAGAAAAAAAATATAAGATTATTTGTAAAAAATATTTTCTTCTTCGAATACATTTCATTATCAAAGATGTTCTTTGATATCTACTGTTGTGCTCTTTTTTCTAAGTCGATGAATTATTTAATGTTATAGGTCAAATTTTGCAAACTTTGTTTAAGAGACATTCAGATAATTTGCAGATGCATCGTTTGATCACATTGTATCTCATACTTTATTTTGTGATCTCCAGACTATGTTATGTGATATACAACGATCTAAGGCCAACATGGCTATATATTTGTCTTTATGGTATTTTATGACGAAGTAATTACAGTATTTTTCACGGTAAAATAACATAAAAGAAGATTACTCTGTCAACATAGACCTAAAGAGAAAAGTTACTTGTAGACCAATTTGAAATTGTACAGTCACAGACCCCCTCAACAAGATTATAATCTAATAAAAAACTTATTACAATTATTTATTTAAAATTAATAAAATGTCGCGTCCCTGGACCTTTAGTGGTTGAAGTTGACGACTTTAGGTGTGGATTCAAATCCCGCAAGGGACATTGCATTATTTCATGAGAGAAAACTATTAAGCAAGTTTACGGAACGTCAATGCTTCTGCTCAGATGCCCGTTCGTGCTTGAAATAATGACATGAGTGGCACCGAGATTTTCAAGCATCAGTAAAACTAGAAAAGTCGCCATTTGATCTATACAGTTGGTGCGATTTAAAAAAATCAATAAAATAAAGGTCAGTTTTGTATAGACATGCATTTCTGACGCGGGTATGATGTACTAACATTACAATTCCAATTAATGACAAAAAGCCAAATTTGCCTTTTAAGGTAAAACCCTCCTAATATTATTTCCACATTCATGAGTATTTTTATTTGCTAGAATTTTGTTCAGTTGCATGTAAAGTCGATATCATTTTTTCTATTTTTTCTATAAAAGATATACTCGTATATGTATCTCTCAGATACGTTTAGAAAAGAAAAGGTGTTCAATTTTACAATGGCTCAAATGCCCAATACCTGATATTGTCTAGATCCGAAAAAAATACAGGGTACAGTCTTTTATATATGACAATATCAACCAATGTATAAAGATACCTAATTTAAACAATAATTATCTAGAATGAGTTCATGTTTTTTTATATTTTTAAAATATATTCAAACTTTTATTACTACTTAATATATCAAGAGTATTCAATTTTTGTTTTAACAAAACACACATCTAGGTTGTACAATCGCAACATCAACATTGCATGAAAATCACAGAAATATTCAGGCTTTCTATCTTTAATGTAATAATAAACACAATCAATAAAAAACAAGATAAAATGCATACATGCAGCAAGAATTTGACTCTGTCTACAAATATTTCATTATTAAATAAATATATGTACAACAATTAAAAAATTTTAAGCATGATTTTTCCGCCTTTTTTAAACCCAAGTCACATACTTTAAAGCATTTTGGCAAAGAGCTTTATAAGATTATTTGGGCAAATTTTTGTCTTGTCCTTCACGCACCTACTTTTATTACACAATTCAAATAGCGTTGACAAAATTTCACTATTGTATGGTCAATATCTTATTTGAATATTTCTTCTTCTGACACTGACAATAAGTAAAGTTAATTGATATCGTCTGAGTTTATAACAACTTTATATACTTAACTTATTGCGAGGTAAAGTTCTATAATTTGTCATAATTACATTGCACTGTTATAGGAGAGTTACGTAATATTCTGTCAGACTATTTATAATATAAGCTCAATGTATATTTCGTATACACTAATTCAGTGCTAAAATAGCATATTTTGAGCAAATATGGTGTTGGCAAGAAGTATATTTACGAACTTATTAAAGCAAATGAAGGAAAGTGATATATGTTTCGTTGAGTCAATATTCTTCAAAAATTGTATTATCATATGAAATAATATTTGTTTTGTCGTCGCTCTTTTCCATGCAAGTATCTTATCATTAGGTGTTTAATGTTATTTCCGTACATACTGCACACTTCTCTTAATCAAATATTGCAACTATCCAAATTCAAGTGTAACTTCTTGGCTGACAACAACGGCAATTTCTTTTGAGATATGATGGTAGCATTCTTATTTTACAATTATCTAAAAGTCTGCATCACAATCCCACAATCCTGTAAGGCTTATGTCGAATAGTTACTTTAAATTCTTAAACCTTATCAATTTAGCCTGTAACATTAGTCATGCTATCCCAGAGGAAGACACAATACTGTTTCTAATTCTGTGGCTCTGGTGCAGACTTGTGCTGACCAAAAAAATCAAATCTGATTCTAATATTGCAATCCATTAGCATTTCAAATACATCCCAAAAGATAATATTGTGCCAAGAAAGGCTTTATAGAAACAAAGGAGATAAGCAACCTAGCCAATATCTAACACTTTAAGCGACACGGATAATAGTTGGTTGTATATCTTTGGTGGCATCACTCCACAGATCGATTGCATTCTCTCATGTAAGATTGGAAAAAATACAAACCATTTCCTGTCTGTGTTATCAAGAAAAAAGGAATTAATGGGAAGATATACAAGAAGAAATTCGAATGAAATTAATGAATTTAACATTCCCTACATTTTCTATTTATATGTCATATTTTAAGTGATCAATTGCCTCGTCGTCTGTGTACCTAAAATGCGTACTTCGGTGATAGCAGATAAATGATTTTCTTTTTTCACTAATTGTATGAAACGAATGATAGATGTTACATGCTTTTTATCTGTTTATTTTTTTTTCAATAATATTCAATCGAAAGTATGCACCATTTTGAAATAGGCAATTGTTATTTTAATTATTGCTATCTTTATATTCTTTTAGGACAGAACTAGTACATTTTAAAGACCGATAATATTTTTGTGAGACTTCCCTAATATTTATGCCTGTCTGTGTGAAATAACCATTGAAAAAGACAATGAAATGACCAAAGCTAGTATGAAATTGATAAATAATTTAACAATGCAGTCTCATTCATCCGCAATAGAAGTGTAATTAAAGTCAAATTGTATTACGAAATTATGAACAACAATGTAAGGTTTCATTTTGTTCAAATTTCCTTTTTCTTATATTGTAACTTACTGTACAAAACGTATTATCAAATAACATAACATAACATTTAATAGGCATTAAATGTTATAACATTCATAGCCGCGTCATATCACATATTATACAAACATATTATGGGCAAGAACATGGTTAACAAACGTTTTTTAATATGTTGTTAAACCCACATTAAGGCAAAATGAATATATATCATCACAAACGTAGCTCTGTGAAAGACTATAATACATTCTTGCCGAAACCTCTAATGAAAATGAAAATGAATATGCCTTCCAAACATATTGTTATTTATACGAAATAGAATGCATGTTAAACTAACTGTGTAAGGAGTTACAGTTTGAAACAGGAAAGAGCTGCTATTTCAGCAAAAGAAAAACAAATGAACCGAGCTCAACTGACAAAGGTTTCGTCTTTAGAAATATCATTGGATAATCACCAACTTGACTAATGTAAAGGTACATAATATGCATGGATATAAGTAACGAACGCTGAACTGTCAGACTTGAATTCAACAAATTACGCAAAGTACTCTTAAACTGTCTGGTAATTTGCATACAACTAGTGATATTTTGCATAAAGCTAGAAAATATAACCTAATGTTTAATGCTATGAGTTCCAATCAGACACGTTGCGTTAACATGGGAATACAATTCAAGAAAAAGTCACGACTTTAAAATTATTTTTCTTAATGGATTTTCTTCTTTTTTGTCTGACAAAAATCTCATGGGGAAAATAAAATATTCAGATTTATAGCTTTGATTTGTTGCTCTTTATCTCGAGCCATTCTAAAATCAATAAAATATTTTGAAAGTTTCTGGTTATGCAACTAAATTTATCCATTGTCTGTATTTGACCTGGAAAAAACACACTTTTTAGCAAACTCCATTGTGCTCTTGACTCTGGCGCCGTGTTTGTTGGACTTTGTGTCATGTTAATTGAAATTTATTCAGTGCATATACAATAACAGCACATCTTCTCCGGTAATTCCTTTTTTACCCAGAATGCAACATGTTTGTAAAATAAGTTTTAAGCAATTTAACGGCACAACGCCCACACCACATACCTATATAAAAATCAAAATAGGAAAATTCATACAACATGGGCGTTTTCCGTTGCCAACCTCATCATTTTATCAATGAAGACAGATAATATAATATAAATTATGATACGTTGCGCTTTTTGTGTCAAATACCCGTGAAATATAAATAAATGAAAAACTATCAATAACTATATTCTTATTTCAAATTAATGTCACTGGAAAACTTACAAGTTCGCAAAGAAATCCAGCTAGCTGTATTTTTCAGCGATATTTTGCGTGCATCGGTAACCGAACATTCGTCTTCACCTCAAAATTCTGTGCTATTTTTAGGTACAGATGATTTAAATCTTTATCATAATAACGCATTTCAGAAGCATGGAAATCAGATTGATTGTTCATGGCAAATAAACGCTGAGCTGTAGGTCTTAAAATGCAATGCGTTGTTCTCACGAATGATCTTATAATACAAAAACTTTCCTGGAAATACTTTTAATGATATTTTAAATATGTTTTAGCAACTGTTTGCGCCAATTCATTTCTTTCAATTTGGATTGCTTTAAAATATATTGGTTAATTTACGTACCTTGGTAATCGTATCGGTCACAGAACTGCATAATTATGCACTCATAATTTACTTTTACACAATTCCTACTTATTTTTCTATTCATGCATCACTGGATATACAAGTACACACAACAGTGACATATTTAAGCATGAAAGAAGGAGAAAAACTTACAAATACAAATTTTTGTTGCTTTTTCTCGTATTTGTGTTTAGAAAATTGTATTTTTATTTCTTTTTTATTGATCATTAGGCACACAGTTAAAAAATAACAATGTTTTTAGAGACAATGCATTATGAGTATTATAATTAGTAAAATATAATAATTTTTCATAAGTATATTTATATGACAATTGTACTTCAGACAAATACAATGAAAGAGCAGTGAAGGAGAATTTCAGCTTTCTTTGATCTATACATTAGTCAGTAGTTCGCGTTTCACAAGCACCAAATAAGGTTAATATATTTTAGTTTTGTTTTGAATAACGCTGATACTGTAAATGAGTAGGCATTCATGTAAACAAAAATCACCGTCGTCCGAGAACTACTTCTACCTTGATAGCTTCCAAACGCGAAAGGCCTTGCCAAGAGTCAAACCTAGAGTGGTGAGAAACAAGTTTTTACAAGTCAGAGACAATAACCAGTTGAGCAAACAATAGAAATCATTCTGAAACGAAAAAAGGAAAACAAATAGAAAACGACAACAACACAACCACCTTAAAAGAAAACACATACAAAAAAACAAAACAAAAAAAAAAAAAAAAAAAAAAAAAAAAACTCACAAAAACAACAAAAAAATAAACAACAACAAAAAACAAAACAAACATACAAATCTAAAATCCGATTCAGCTGATATTGTGCACATTTCATGCATATTGAAGAGATAGTAAAACCAGTCAAACCCGGTGAGACCAATGAAGGCAAAGTAAAATGAGAATTTCAGCGCATCTGTTTTCGAGCAGTACTTGTTTAATGAGTGGGAAGAACTAAATTTTATTCCAATATACATTCGGACCACCTCGCCGTTTTAATCTCAGAAACTACAATTCTACCAGGTGGCGTTTGATGTTAAGAAATGTTAAAAACTGAACAGCTGTATAAGACATCGAAGCGACATGCTTTAGATAAATTTAATAAATCTTCAAAAAAGATCAAACCTAAACATATTTTATATTTCAAGAAATGAATAAATAGAGATAATTTGTTTGTTTGTGTGTAAGACGAAATTTTATTTCATCGAGTGAGCTTTATAAACAGTATTCTCACGAGTGGCGTAGCGTAGCCACGCGTGAGAAATTCTGAGAATACTGTTTTTAAACTTCACGAGATGAAATAAAATTACATCTTATACAACAAATAAACAAATTTTCTTTTTATTTAATGCTTTAAAACAAGTGAAAACGAAATTTCCTTGATATAAACTTAAATATTAAAATATGTTTTCCCCACTTGTAGCCTCTATTATTTACATGTATTTGTCGAATTTCTCATAAAATACAAGAAGTCTTGGGCTGAAAATAAGTTCGATAATCAACGTTAAATGGCGGTGATATTATTCATTTTTTAAAAAGAATATGAATGATCGCTTGTTTTAATTATAAAAACAAACAATTCTAGTAGGAGAAAAAGTCCAACCATCCATATTTCTGTTACTTACTGCGAAGTTATATTAGACCTGGCTCTGTTAAATGTAAGCGGCCGCCATTTTTAAAAGTTGTGTATTTCACGGGAGGAAAATAATTGTGTTTGATTCAGAGGGATATCATTTGGATTTATTAGTCATACACCTTTTTAAAAGAAAGAAAACTTATTTGAGGATTGTAACAGACAATATATAAGTGTTGACAGATGTGTAAACATTCAAAAAACGGCTACGAAATTGGAAACTTGGATTTGTTGAAAGGCAGCCTTACGAACGCTGTGTTGTTTACTTATTCTTCGGGTCATTGCTTTTCAAGTTTTTATAAAGCATACAGCAGTTATTGCTCGTAGGATACTTAAATATGCCCAAATGTCATCAAGAACAGTTTTGCACGAGGAAGGAATGTATTTTTCAGACTGTAAAAATGAAACAAAAACATTAAGAGACGATATTTGGTGATTGGTAATCTGGATGAATAGAAGTAAGTTTTCTTCTTTTTATTACTTTTGACATTTAAGTTTTTTATCAATTTTAGCTTTGCTTTTCTCTAAACAGCCTGACATTGTCAAAATTGTCCGCAAAAATAAAATTGAGGTACCACATAGGGAAAATCTTAAAAAAGTAGTTTCGTCATTGAAAAGTGTGAAATTATATTTTGATAATTTTCATTGTCAAATTATCAAATATAATTTTCATGGATAAATCCGTAATCCACTTAAAAGCATAAAATAAATATTTATTATTCAGAAAATACTTTGAACTACTTTGCAACTACTTTTTACTGTTTTTGTCACTAAATTCCTTTCCCAATACTAACATTATAGAAGATAGCATATTTCGACATGTTATATGTACTAAGTGCCTATTTGGTTTAATCACTTATTTAAAAACCAAGTTTTGACAATTTTTGGTACTCGTTAAAATACTTTTTAAGTTTTCATTAAAAACATCTTGAAGCATGCTGTGTTAAGTTTTACTAGTTATTTTAGCATTTAAATACAGTTACAAAATTCAGGAAATAACAATATTTAACCTACTGCTAACAAGTCAACAGGGAAATTAAAAGGAATTGTTTATTCTGTTTTATAGAAGTTCATTTCATTTTCATCTCTATCTTGAAAATTCATAGCAATAAAATAGATCGCGCATCAATAATTTGCTTATCAAAAATCATAGAAAAGGCTTCTTATACACTTACGCATTTACAATCCATTTACAAAATTACATTAAAATATCAACAGCTTCATGAAATATCATAAGACTTTCTTGTTAATGCAAGGCTCGATTAACATACTGACTCTCCATAAACTTAAGGTAGCTAAAATGTACAATATAATGATACTGTAAAATCAAATGCATGAACACTTTTCATGGTTCATATTAAATACCATGTGACTTTTTGTGATCTACGTGGAGCGAAAAAAAATAACAACAACACAATACCATTAAACAGGTAATATTTTACTTTAACTTTTTTTCCCATAAAAAATTTCATTATTTGATATAGGACAACATGTAGACTTCGCTCACTCCAGTTAGTTAGCCATTCAAAGAATGATTCTGTGAAAATCAGTTTTACCTTATTCATAATGTGAAATACATGTATGAGTACAAAAATCATCAGGGGAAAGTGCCGCCTCCAAAACATTTAGTCAAACAAGTCTAATGAAAAGAAACTAAACAATAAGTGGACATAAAATGAAACTTAAAGAAAGATACTCATTTAACCCGAGACATATTATATGTATTGGAAACTAACGAGACTAGCTGGCTCTATACTTTATCTGATATTTTTAAGCGATTGAAGTACATACTATCTGGACAGTTATTTGTATTTGTTTGAATTTTACTTTTCAATCCCTCAGCCCGTGGGTCATCCTCGCGTTTGTGCAGATGTAAAGGAACAAAAAGTGGTTCCAGTTTTACCATCTAAGTCTCTATTTTTATATTACAAGGTTTACACTTTGCGGTTTGATCATTTGATTTCTTTCATATTGTATAATATTCCTTCATTCGTATCGGTAAATCAACATCAATTCAGCATTATATATTACATCATCTTATTTATTATGTAAAAGGCTTTACAGTAACTACTGTTACAAGGAATTGTTAAGAAAAAGAAACTAATCTGTTACTGGTTGTTAAGGATATTAAACTGTGCTTTAAGTAATTACTAATAATAGTGTGAGTCCGAAGAATGAACTAATAAAAAGTCAAGCATATAGACTCGCATCAGAACTTGGAAATATTTAAAGTAGGCTTCGTAATGTTATAGAATTCATATCAATGTCGAGAAAATATGTCGTAGATAAATCTAACAGACTTTATTGGCATGACAGTTACCATAGTGATAGAATACATTTTATAAAAAGTGTCCTGATAAATCACATCGTTAAGTCGGCCGTGTGTTTAAGAACTTTGTGATAAAATCATCCCCAAAACTTTACCCACTTTTTCAAATGATAGTTTGTTTGTTTGTTTTGTTTTTACGGCACGTCAACACATAACTGGCCATATCGTGCCGAATAGGCTTAAAATGTTATGCAAAACTTTGTAAATGACAATAAAATGAGTCAATCAGATCCTAGAATACAAGTTTATCTCTTTCAAATAATCGATGATGTTTTTGATGGAATTGTATAAAAGAGTTCTTTGAGTGAATTTACACAATAAAATCTATTACGGGCATGTGAAAAATCATGACATTCAAGAAGAAATTGTTTGACAGTAAAATTTTCATTACAAGCTACACAGAAAGGGGCATTGTCATTCGTGAGGAGATAAGAGTGGGTAATTTTAGTGTGTCCAATTCGGCATCGAAGAAGAACTGTAATATTCAAATGATAGGAAAACTTGTGAAACTTATTAAATGTTTCACGTTTTGTAGTTTTGATGTAAGCAAGATTTTAGGCAAAAATTAACATTGGAAATGGAATCAATTTTTGAATTAGATCACTGTGTATTGTTCTAGTTTCCAATTTGAACTGCTAACCAATATTTTATCATGGAAATAGTTGTACATCATGACATATAAAGTAATGTTCAGTCAGTTAATTATTTATATCACCAAGTCATCAAACATTTCCATGGAGAAGTTTCTTTTACAATAAAGGTTTATAGAAAATTAAACGAATTTTCATCTACCTTGTATTTTTATGATTATCATCAGTTCAGTTGATAATAGGTCCAGGTTTGCTACAAGCCTGTAAACAAAAGGGTATGCAGATTAATATCTTTTTTGGATTATGCAATGAACGCACGATGTCCAAGATGGAATCATTTTTCCAGCCATCGGTTTGTCTTTAGTCTTATTGTTCTCGATTGTTTAACACCAGTTAGATTAAAATCAATCAGTGCTCATTTCAAGCCTTACACGCAATGAAATCAGTAGTCCCTTATGACCACAAATATGTATAAACATTCAGAAAATCCGCTCCAATGTTTTATGTATAAATGCCACCACAGATGGCTGAAATAACTTATTACAGATTTAATACAAGTATACTTTTTATAAAAGTTATTTGCAACATTCGACGAATATGTCTGTTTTTACCAACAATTATAACAAAACAATATCCTGTTTCAACTTTAAAACAAATTTGAGTTTTTTTACAAACATTTCTAATGAAATAAAAGCTTTTTATTATCCTATTGGGAACCTTGTTTTTCAAGAGCAATAAATAATTTCTTATTTATATAAAAACTGACATTATAGAGATTCAGAGACATTAGTAAGTGATAAAAGTAAGTGATAAAGTAAATTGTTTGATGTACTCCTAATCTTTTGTGAAGTATACATAAAACAGTTATAAAAACCAAATGAAATATTTTTTTGTTACTTTTGTTTTGTTTAGTTTTACGGCGCACCAAAACAAATTTAGGTCATATGACGCCGAAACAGGAAAGATGATTTTAGCTAACATCAGGTGTTACAAATTTAAAGCAACACCAGGGGTCAATCTGAACCCATTGAGTCGTCTCTTACAATTACGAACGGATAAATTTTGGCTGCAATTTCTGATGCCTCAATCCTTTAAGATAACCCATAAACCACAAGGGGAAAATGTAAGTATAATGATAGTAAATGATATAGTAAATAATTGTACTAAATAAGCTGTAGGTAGAACATTGAAATTAGATAAGTGTTAGTGCCTATACAAGTAGCCATTAAATTTCACAAGTTGAAAAGTACTAAAAAGCTGCAAAAATAAAAAAAGGCACATAACTCAAATATTTACATATCTTAAGAACTTGCAAAACAACAACAACAACCACCACACGCACACACATGTACGATCATAACCGTAATTTGTATCACATCGTTCCTGTATTACTTTTGTAGGAATTTCAAAAAGGTTTGGACTAACTGAAATATTAACGAATATAGTCAATATATTCCATTACCATGTCATTTGATGTTAAAAGCATGGTTTTGTGAGTAATTAGGTAGAAACACACAAGGCTCTTTTGATTGAATATTGTAGTACATTATTTTGTGCTACAAAAACGTACACACACGAGTTTTTTAATTTTCTTACGATAGAACATTGTATATCATTGTTTGTCCTACAAATTATATTCTAACTGCCTATAGTGCAGTTTTTTTCCTTTTGAATACACTTACCTAAGAAAAAAAAGAGTTCCTGTCATGAAAGATGTAGACCAAAACCAAGGTTTCAATACAACTTCGATAAGAGACAAGTGAAGGCACTTTGTTACATTAAGTCACTATCAAATCAGAATATTAAAAGATTTTTTGAAATCACCTTTTCAAAATATGTCAAATAAAATAAGGATATTAAAATAGTTGTTTGAATGCACTCTTTAAATACATAAACTATTTTTTTTGCTTTTTATACTTCTCCTGTGTTAGAGTTTCTACGGATACACTTTCTAATTTTTTCCATGCACACGTTTACATGTAACAGGTGCATGTTCTATATAAATATTATTGTTAGTTTCATTATTTTTCATTTTAATTTTACTACATCTTGCAAAGTTGATTTATTATCTAGGATATTGTATGCAGTGTGAGGTTTCTCCCGTAAAATACATGCAGCAATTTATTTAGATCAAACTGTTTAACATTGTAAATATAATACCTGCAAACTATTGTTAATAACGACAGTATGACCTCTGAGCTATTTCATGAAAGACAAAGGACTGAAACCTGAAAATGCTCATTCAGTCAAATCTAAAGGGATGGACAAATATGAGACCTATTATATGTTCACAAACTTATTCAATGGTTTGATCTAGTTTTTTTATTACATCTTATCCACTTCCGATATAAATTTCAGATGAACATTCTAGTAAGGTTTCATAAGTATAAAGAAAATGTGGGCTCCAGTGTATAAACTTTTCCACCGATTTGACTCACTTTTTGACATCTAATGGCCCATTTCAAACTCAACCTAGTGTCGACATGCTGATAAAATTATATTATGATAAGACAATAAAATTGTCCGTTTATCTGACCTAGAAACCTTTTCAAATTTGATGAACACTGCAATGAAAGTCAAATAAATTCATTTTACAAGGTAAAGTTGAAATCTATAAGGCCAAGTTAGATAAGGCCTTTTCATTTAAATGATAATTTTAACTGTGAGCAACCTTATACAGTCTACGGCTAGACTTAATAGAACTTCAGCCTGACACTACAGTTCAGATCTACAAATTTCTTGAATGTGCAGCTTTAACTAGGTGCTAATTTTAAAGGGAGACACAGGCAAAATTTTCATTTCTTAGTTTTGAATTTTTCGTTCTTAATTCTGTAAATGCCGTCAAAATAAATATATTAGACAGTCAAAGGAACAAAACTTTTCTCCATATAAATAATAAAATATTGGTTTCCTAACCTGACCCGCGTGGGTCAGGTTAGAGCGCTAGGATTTCACAATAGTTGTGACAGTGAACTCTGGAAACCTTAAAGAACATTTCAAATGAATGATTTAGGTTTGTTTCAATCATACAATATCCACAGTATCTGTTAATGTAACTTCAACGATTTGTTCAAGTCATCTGACTTGTTTTAACATTATTTGGTGATTCTATTGGCGTCTAAATTGTGTTCAACATATATAGATATATTTATGCTTCAAATCCAAAATATATAGAATTAAAACAGAAATTCATGCTGAAACTTTTAGAAATGTCATTTTAGCTGAGTACAAAAGATAATTTTAATATTTTTGTCATTATTTTGCCTGAATATCCCTTTAATCAAAATGAATAGAACGTAACATTCATGTATGATATTAATTTGAATTTTCTCATACAGCAATAATAGACAATTATTGCGTCAGTTTCACGCTAACTCAAAATCTCTAGGACTCTGCTTACAACCATTCCTGTGTACTCAATATATATCATAGTGAGGTGATTTTATTTTCTTTCTCATCTTAAATAATTTTCGGTGAATATTTAAAAAAAAATAAGTTCGACTCCCAGAACCTTTTACGATAAGATTATTTTTTAATATAATATACTTTAGAGAAAAAGATCATGGAGGTAATACACCTTGAACCACCCCAATATTTCAGAATCAGTGTTATCGTGAACGATCGTTTACAAATTTAAATAGTTGTTCTAGCAAATCCCCAACACTATGATCACACCAGCAGCACAAGACTCTTTTATACAGATACCGAGAGGGTTCAGTGGTTGATACATTTCTCATTATGTAGATTGAATTACTTACACAAACAAAATGAAACATTTTTGTTTACGACACATGCCGTTTTAGCGAGACAAGTTGTAAAGTTTTGCATTCTCTTAAAACTGAAAAATAGATATACACAATTTTAAAGTAGCTTTTTTTTAGTTTTTAAGTACACATTTAACATAATTATCACACCGATAGCGAACAGAAAAATACACATGTTCATGCGTGCGTCTATGCGCACATACCCAGTAAACATTAGGGGATTATGATTTTTGTATAACTTACATTATGAGGTTCATTCGTTTTACGCCTTTTCCCAACATTATTTCAGTCATATAGGCGGGTAGTTTCCTGAGAGTAACACCAGTTCTAGACCTTCCTCCGTGCTAAACTACCAAAGCATCTCCCGGGGATCGAAACAACGCCAGAGAAAAAATCATTCTAGGGTTAGAATGTCATAATGGCGTTTATAAAATCAAAAGAAGTTCAAAGGAATAACCCCACCATGTAGGTCTGATAAGAACGTCCTTGCATGTGTGTTATCCTTCTAGAAACCGTGCGTTTTGTAAGTTTAAAAAACAACACAGTTAAATAGTGGAACTATCCATTGAAAATTTATAATTAACAATCGTGTCCCTTTTGCAAGTACACTGTATTTGAACAGTGGTTTATTCTGTATTTATCTATTTTAAATAATTGATCACAACAATAAGACCTTCATTCAAAACAATTCACCAGTTGTACAAAAAGTCTGTTGCTAAAAGAAACAGTTTTATGTATTAGTTAACATTATGAGGTTCATTCGTTTTACGCCTTTTCCCAACAGTACAATAACGATAATTCAAATGAAATCCATCGTAAGTTTCATATAAAGTGAATATGCACTTTAGCTTTTAAAAAATCTCTAGTCATATTGGTTTTGTGTCCACTAAAGACGCTGCTGCAACTGCAGGAACAAATATAACAAATGTAAGCAATAGGAACACGACAGTGACTTGACCTAAGCAATAGGTTATGAGCTGTCATTGTTGCATATAAAATACTGACTGGGATTATATAAAATAATGATAGGTGGTGAATATATATAGCATGACCGCGGGTAATAAGATGGTGTCGGTATTTTATGGGAGTTGGGATTATGGTTGAGTCGTACCGGGCATATACGGCAGTTTAAATACAATATTTTCTTTTCTCAGGCCTCCTTCCCCCGAGTGGTTAAGGTCCATAGTGACAAAAACTAACCCTTCCACGCTGTATTCACTGTCCACGATCATAGTATTTATTAACAATCAGCCCCTTATCCGAAAGTTAGGAAGAAACGAAGAGAATCTAACTAATAATATCACGAAAATAATTGAAAACTGTTTTGCATATTAAGTTATTAACTTTTGCATTATAATTTATATTCATAATTATCTTATTTATCTAATTTTCTGAGTGTTTACTTTTCCAAATAAGGTTTATCATTGAAATCCAATATACACATGAACATGAAGGACATGTGTAAGATTTATTTTTACAGTAGATGAAGCATTTATTCTCCACATACACATGTTATCATCTGTGTGTTTCGAAAAAGATGTTTCTTGTATCTACCTGACTGAAAATCAACTAAATGATATATATAGTCTTTGGGCCACTATATTATTATTAAACGAGACATCTTACACCCACCTATCATTAGTTTCGTTTTGTCCTACATAACACGCAAAAAGGCGGGGAAGTGTGTTGACTACACACAGCATATGTAGCATAGCTACACACTTTTGCTGCTACAAGCGAGATTGTGTGTAAGGTTAAAATCGATACATATTACAGGTGAACATCCCCCGTCCAACAGAAAAACAACAAAAAAAAAAACAAACAAAAATAACAAACAAAACAAACAGCAACAACAACAAAAAAAACACGCTACAACAGAGGTTTACATACTGTTTTCTATATCCTGAATTCCTAGATTCTGATTATACAACTATAATTTATTACCTCAAGGAAACATTCATTCAATAAACTGTTTACCGAATTTGACATATTAACAGGGAAATTTACATTATGTGTACTTTAATGTTTAAGCGAAAAGACCTTAAAAGAAAACAATAACAACAACTGTTAAGTAAAAGCTTTAGATGTTTGAGTCAAAGTTGAGACTCTGATCAGTAACAAGTCTTTAAGAGAACTTCTTATAAACTAACGTTTGTTACATAACTTTGCATATGACGAAAAAACTGGCTCAGTGGGTGTGTTCTGCTACGTTATTTTTAAACCAAATGAGATTGAAAGTTACCAACAATCAAACAAGCAGCAATATATAAAATATTTAACTTTCAAATGGTGTATACAATAAAAGGATCAAATCTACATCCATTCACTTTTAATTGCTATTAAATGCCTATTTTTTTCACTTTTTGATTAGTAGGAGTATACATGCTTTGCTTATCTCCATTATGTACATCTCTGCTTTAAGTTTATAAGAACAAATAGCTAGTGCGCATGTGAAATAAGGATTTCTTCTGGCATTTTTTGTACATGAAAATCTCCGATAATATTGTAATTGATATATATTAAGGCAGGGTTAAATATTTTTTCAGAACACGTCGGACATTCTAGCGTAGTTATGACCTCCCCGTTTGTCCCTTTAATGAATGCACGGATTACTTAAGTGGTGTGTACTATTTCTTTCATAATAAATGCAGAACGTAACAATATCAAAGTAGAATTGTTTTAATGTATTTTCAGGTTTCTATACATCTCAAATATCTATTTAACAGAAGCCAGTGTGTTTGATTGTCAGGTCATGTTGTTTGCATACTTCAATGTGAAACTCGCATCTAAAATTAAATTCAGAAAGTCATTAAAGCATAAATAAAATATATGAACAACGAGATCAACATGGAAGGGCGGCGTTCAATGAACGAAACCCCCACACGACCAAGCTTCAAAGGACCACGAGTCGTTGACAACTTAAATCAAATATCTCAAAAGCATAAACCCTCTTACCAATAATGTTAAATATTATCTACCTAACGTCAAAACGGTGTATTTCGTATTTATTTACTTGATTTTCATTAACTTTTTTGACATGACAGAAAAAAAAACTTTATCAAAATGCAAAAGGTTTCAGTCACTTATTGTAGATGATTAAGTAAGTTTATTTACATACGCATTGATATATGTCCTCCCATTTGAACCACAAATAGGTTCTATATCGTTAACACAATGGACTCCTGTCATCGTGTCACAAATCACGCTTAAGGGATCACTAGTAGGCTTTGCTGGTGTAGTTGATGTTGTAGTTGGGCGTGTTGTAGATGAACGTACAGTTGTAGTAGGGCGTGTTGTAGATGGACGTACAGTTGTAGTAGGGCGTGTTGTAAGTGGAAGGAAAGATGTTGTAGGACGCGTAGTGCTCGTTGTGTATCTAGATGTTGTTGCCGTTTTTGTCACAGCCACTTCTGTGTGATTAGCATTAATTTTTTATTATTCTTTTACTCTACGTGATAGGTAAACATTTTGTTAATACTTTGACAAATTATAAACACTTGGTTTATAATACTTTAATCAATGATGTTATATTTTCGATCCTTGAAGATCGTTCAGCACGACAGTATTGTTGTGCTTGTGGTATTTTTAGTTTCAACTTTCTGGCATTTTCTAGTTGGGTGGTTCCAATATTCCTACTTGAATAATGTTGAATCACCCTTAGGATATGTTGCCTGCTTTTTAAATTTGTCTTTTGACGTCTTATCTGTGATACGCAGGCTTCATAACCTCTGATCCCCTTTCTAAATTCCATTTTATTTAGTTCCGCCCATTGTTTTCTCGTTTAGGGCACACGCTTTTTATTACTTGGGGACCATACGCCGCTTTTCATGGAATGGCACGGAAGTGTCACATTGAAGGTTCCATGATAACCGTCGTATGAACACATCTGCGGATGTTTCTAAATTCAAAATTCTACCATTTCATGTTTAAATGTTGAATTCTGCTTAAGCCGGTGCTAGGGGCGTGGACGGTAACTTGCACTTTCCAGTACCGTCCATGAACAGGCTCAATCAAACCGAGCCTGCAACATTTTCAATTTTGCCGTGTTGGGCTTTCTTTAGGGATTCTTTATTTATCTATATTATGATCACATCCGTGTTATTTGTGCCGTGTGGCGGCTGTAAAAAGTCGCCCCGTACATTTAATCAATGATGTTATATTTTCGATCCTTGAAGATCGTTCAGCACGACATTATTGTTGTGCTTGTGGTATTTTTAGTTTCAACTTTCTGGCATTTTCTAGTTGAGTGGTTCCAATATTCCTACTTGAATAATGTTGAATCACCCTTAGGATATGTTGCCTGCTTTTTAAATTTGTCTTTTGACGTCTTATCTGTGATACGCAGGCTTCATAACCTCTGATCCCCTTTCTAAATTCCATTTTATTTAGTTCCGCCCATTGTTTTCTCGTTTAGGGCACACGCTTTTTATTACTTGGGGACCATACGCCGCTTTTCATGGAATAGCACGGAAGTGTCACATTGAAGGTTCCATGATAACCGTCGTATGAACACATCTGCGGATGTTTCTAAATTCAAAATTCTATTTCATGTTTAAATGTTGAATTCTGCTTAAGCCGGTGCTAGGGGACGTGGACGGTAACTTGCACTTTCCAGTACCGTCCATGAACAGGCTCAATCAAACCGAGCCTGCAACATTTTCAATTTTGCCGTGTTGGGCTTTCTTTAGGGATTCTTTATTTATCTATATTATGATTTCAATTCATTTTATACGATATCTTAATATAAAACTAGATGCCAAAGGGCAACATGTCGAGCCCGCTGTCACATCTGACCATGAGGTATGACCTTGAACTTTGACCAAGTCAAACGGTTCTTGCACGTGACACGATCCAGTGGCAAGGAGCCCAGGAGGACCCCAAACAAAAACAGGACAGGGCACAAGTCAGAGCATGGGCAGGCTAATCACATAGATGATACATAAGAAGAAATAATTAGTAACCGATAAGGAATTCAAAGAAAAAACAAATAAATGATTAAATATTATGGCCTCCAAAGTCAAAGGGCACTGGGGAAGGGGACAGGAGACCCGGGGAAGGGGTGGGTGGGATAAATTAAACAAGCAAATTCGTTGAATTTATATCCTGCCGAGTACTGGCTATTACTAACACAACAAACTGAAGACATAAGGCTTTATTTATATATTATCTTATCATAAACAGTAATATACTTTGAACCTGATAAATACTTAGGGCAATAACGGAGCCATAACACTTGTGTACCCTTAGGATATGTTGCCTGCTTTTTAAATTTGTCTTTTGACGTCTTATCTGTGATACGCAGGCTTCATAACCTCTGATCCCCTTTAAAATTCCATTTTATTTAGTTCTGCCCATTGCTTTCTCGTTGAGGGCAAACACAATATTTTACTTTTGGACCATACGCCGCTTGTCATGGAATGGCAAGAAAATGTAACATTGAAGGTTTCATGATTACCGCCTTTGAACACATCTGCGGATGATTCTAAATTCAAAATTTTACTATTTCATGTTTAAATGTTGAATTCTGCTTAAGCCGGTGCTAGGGGGCGTGGACAGTAACTTGCACTTACCAGTACCGTCCATGAACAGGCCCAATCAAACCGAGCCTGCAACATTTTCAATTTTGCCGTGTTGGGCTTTCTATAAGGATTCTGTATTTATCTATTAAATAGAAATATCTGGACATGCCAATAAGATGTAAATTGCCTTTGTGTATCCATGGTTGCCATACAGTTTTGTTGAAATCAATACAGCAGTTGCAAAGAAATAGCGATATTGCTCTATATGCATACTAGTAACTTATCAAGGGCCATAACTCTGTAATGAAGGGTCTGGTCTAAACAACTTCACCAAGCAACAATATGCACATCTCTTGGTATTAATGGTTCCCATATTACGTTTAATTGAATTCCAGCCAGAAATTGCAGAGAAAAAAAAACAGAATCCCTAAAGAAAGCCCAACACGGCAAAATTGTAAAATGTTGCAGGCTCGGTTTGATTGAGCCTGTTATGGACGGTACTGGAAAGTACAAGCTACCGTCCACGCCCCCTAGCACCGGCTTACGCAGAATTCAACATTTAAACACAGAAATGGTGAAATTTTGAATTTAGAAACATCCGCAGATGTGTTCATACGGCGGTAATCATGGAACCTTCAATGTGACACAGTAGTGTCATTCCATGAAAAGCAGCGTATGGTCCCCAAGTAAAAGAATGTGTGTGCCCTAAAAGAGAAAACATTGTGCGGAACTAAATAAAATGGAATTTTGAAAAGGGATCTGAGGTTATGAAGCCTGCATATCATAGACAAGACGTCAAAAGACAAATTTAAAAAGCAGGCAGCAAATCCAAAAGGGTGATTAAACAGTATTCAAAAACTATGAAAAACAAGATCAACAAGGAAAGGCGGCGTTCAATGAACGCAACCCCCATATGACCCAGCAACAAGAACCAACGGCAAGGAGCCCAGGCGGACCCCAAACATAAAAAGGACAGGGCAACGGAATACTGAATAAGTAGGAATACTGGAACCAGTATTCAAGTAGGAATACTGGAACCACCCAAATTGAAAAAGGCCAATTATAAGAAACTAAAATACCATCTAAAATGTATACACAACAATAATGTCGTTCTGAACGATCTTCAAGGATCGAAAATATAACATCATTGATTAAATGTACGGGGAGACTTTTTACAGCCGCCACACGGCACAAATAACACGGATGTGACAATAAAAAAGAGAAAAACAGAATCCCTAAAAGTCGCGCGAAAACAATTATTGCTCTATATGCATACTGCATAACTAATCAAGGGCCAAAACTCAGAGTTAAAGTGTCTGACCAGAACAAGGCGGCTATATGCACATCTCTTGGTATTGAAGGTTCCCATAAAGGTTCGTTGAATTTCAGCTAGCAGTTACAGAGAAGTAGCACGGAAATGATTATTGATCTGGTTGCATACTGCATAACTTATCAAGGGCCATAACTCGAAGTTAAAGTGTCTGACCGGAACAAGCCGACGATATGCACATCTCCTCTTGGTATTGAAGGTTCCCATAAAATAAAATAGAGAAAAACAGAATCCCAAAGTCCAACACAACAAAATTGAAAATGTTGCAGGCTCGGTTTGATTGAAATAGATAAATACAGAATCCCTAAAGAAATTAGGATTACCATTTTCTCCGCAAGGGATTGAGTGCTAATTCAACATGATTTCTGAACCACCAATAACAGACTAATAAACAATATCTGAGATCAGTTGGGGTCTAAAGCTCAATGGTAAAGGTCACACTCTGACTTATCTCAAAAGAAATACAAATTTTTAATTAAAATGCACTGATGGTGATGTCTACAATTCTGACATTGCTAAAACGGATTTAGAATAACTTATGCATAAATGTATTTGACATAATGTCGTGACGCACGCAAGAATCATGTACCTACCTTAAAGGTCTCAAATGTAGATGTGACTTTTTATAAAATTACATTGATTTTAATTTGTTCCAGCAACAATTCTGCCATTCATGGATGAATTAAAAAAAATTGAGCATATATTTGTAAGACATAATAACGATGTCTCAAGTGCATGGGTCAGGTCTCTACCTTCCAAGCCAAGGTCACGATTGTATTCCAAAGTCATGATATGATGTACAGACTCAATCAAACAGAGTCTGCAATTTTTATGTAATTTGCTCTTTTAATGCTTCCGAGAGATCATATTTTCCAGATGTTTTCATAAAAATGCATTGATGGCTGTGTCTAATGAATAATTTGATAATTCTTGGATGAATCACAAGTCAAAGTCAAACCTGTATCTCAAATGTAACAAGAATTTGTAACAGAGTTACCAACGTCCCCTGCCTCGGGGAAGTTTTATATGAAGCAAAAAATTGTGCTATTTCAAAAGATTGAGGCAGGGATCTAAGGATTTTCAGTCCAAAATTATGATCAATGCTAGATCTGCAAATGCAACAATAAATTTGTTAAAGAAATAAAATGAAGCACTGAATTTAAAAATCTATCATGTTAAGCTTTGACCTCTAAGTGTGACCTTGACCTTGGAGGTAGGGGTGCAGGTGTTGTGCATGACATATCATCTTATTATTGTGACTATTTGTGCCAAGTTATTTCAAAATCTCTTGAACTATAAAGAAGTTCTACATTGGACACAATATATTCCCTTTAAAAGACTATGTTAATTTTTGACCTCGAAATGTGACCTTGACCTTGGAGGTAGGGATGCAGGTGTTGCGCATGACACATTGTCTTATTATAGTGAATATTTGTGCCAAGTATTTAAAAAAATCCTTTGATATATGAAAAAGTTATGGACCGGACAAAAAAAATACCCTATAACAGACTATGTTAATCTTAGACCTCCAAGTGTGACCTTGACCTTGTAGGTTGGTGACCGATTGTTGCGAATGACACATCATCTAATTGTTGTGAACAATTGTGGCAAGTATTTACAAAATCCCTTCAAAGATAAGAAAGTTATAGACCGGACACGAGATATACCCTCAAATAGACAATGTTGACCTTGAATGAGCAAGTGCTACCTTGACCCTGGAGGTAGGGGTCTGGTTGTTGCGCATGACACATCGTCTTATTATAACAAACATTTGTGCCTAGTAATTTCAAATTCCTTCAATAAATGACAAAGTTATGGACCGGACACGAAATATACCCTGTAACAGGCTATGTTAATCTTTGACCTCTAAGTGTGACCTTGACCTTGGAGGTAGGTGACCGGTTAGCGCGCATGACACATCTCATTATTGTGAGCAATTGTGGCAAGTATTAACAAAATCCCTTCAAAGATAAGAAAGTTATAGACCGGGCACGAGATATACCCTCAAATAGACAATGTTGACCTTGAATGAGCAAGTGCGACCTTGAACCTGGAGGTAGGGGTCTGGTTGTTGCGCATGACACATCGTCTAATTATAACAAACATTTGTGCTAAGTTATTTCAGATTCCTTCCACAAATGACAAAGTTATGGACCGGACACGAAAGTGTGACGGACGGACAGACGGACGGACAGACGGGAGTTCTAACAGGAGAGTAATTATGTGGCTACTCTATTGTTCTCTCTATTCTTTTTAGCCACACAAAAGAAAATAGCCACATAAAAGCATTACGGAATGAATGACATCAAAGAGAAAGAACAGTTACCTATTGTCCCTCTAGCCACATAATTACTGTCCTGTGAGTGCGGACGGACGGAAAGACGGACAGACGGACGGAGCCTATTACTATATCCCCCTTTTTTCTTCGAGTAAAATTTAGCTTAGCAGCCAAACGATCAAGTTTATCATTGAATGTCAAAAATCATATGTTATTGAATTGAAAATATCACCCAGTCCATGTCTTTTTGCCATTCAGTGGCAGATTTCGTAATAATTTGGATTAAATATATGGTTCTGTAAACAATTTGTTATGAGTTAGCAGCTTAAATCAAGGCCACGCTAGGACTTCTTAGGTTTATAGTACATCGATTGTTATTTCCAGACATTATTTGTGTCATGCATGAATGTATTTCGAAATGTCTAGGGATATTTCTCTGGCACATTAAGAAAACTTATCACACCCAAATGTCAGGTCAACGGTTAAGTTTAAAAGGTGAAGGTATACTTTAATATCAAAATAGTTAATTGATGTTTTTTAGTCCCCTACCGGTTTACCGGAGGGGACTTTAGGTTTACCCTCTGTCCGTCTGTCCGTCCGTCCGTCTGTCCGTCCGTCAGTCCGTCCGTCCACAAAACTGGATCCCGCGATAATGCAAAAAGTACTGAAAATATTTTTATGAAACTTGATATATGGATAGATGGCAGTATGGAGATTATGCACGTCTTTTTCTTTTCTTCCTATGTTGAAAATTCTGGTTGCTATGGCAACAAATAGACTGAAAATATGGCAAATTTTACACATAACCTGGATCCCGCGATAACGCAAAAAGTACTAAAAATATTTTTATGAAACTTGATATATGGATAGATGACAGTATGCAGATTATGCACGTCTTTTTATTTTCTTCCTATGTTGAAAATTCTGGTTGCTATGGCAACAAATAGACTGAAAATATGGCAAAATTTACACATAACCTGGATCCAGTGATAACACAAAAAGTACTGAAAATATGTTTATGAAACTTGACATATTGGTAGATGGCAGTATGGAAATTATGCACATTCTTTTTTATCTTCCTATATTGAAAATTCTGGTTGCTATGGCAACAAATAGACTGAATTTCAAGATTTCTGATTCTAGTTTTAAAGTTTTTTCACTATAAGTTCTTTATTTCTTAAGGTATTTTCTTCAAACTTTAAATATAAGTTGCTTGTCATCAACCACATCATATGTGACAAGGTTTACAACTCTAGCACAAAAATTATCAGAATTACCTCCCTTGAACTTAAAATTTTCATTAAAAAAACATTGTTTTTTTTTAATAACTTCTTTTTCTGAATGTATCTACTTCAAACTTCATATAATTGTTTCTTATTGTCACTCAACATTTGTGAGTGTTCAATACTCTAGCAAGACTATTAGGGAGAATTATGCCCCTTTTGAACTTAGACTTTTTTTTGAGAAATTGGTAATTTTTACTCCAACTTCTTCAGTCATGATAGGATTTTAAAAATGTTATATTTTGATAACAGGGATGTTTAAAAAATAACTTTAGAGTGTCCTTCAGTCCGTCTGTCTGTACATAAAAACTGTTTCCTGTGATCACTTTTAAAGAACTTTTTCAACAAATTTACTTAAAATAGGAACCTAAGTGAATGGCCAATGGCCCTTCAGAATGTTGCTTGGGCTCTTACCGGTAGGGGACTTATGGATTGCTTGCAATACTATGATAATTGCTTGTTTTCCTAGTCATATCTTTGTCAGTTATCCATGGATGCTTTGTGAAATTATTATGCTAACTGAAAATATGAGAAAGTGTTTATAAATGTTCTATATTATTGTAACACTCTTTTTAAAGTACCCATGTCTTTGATGCAAGTCAAGGGTCAGGGTTCCTTTACTGGGCCCTGCTTGGGGGCATTTGGCCATTTCTAACGACAGTTTTTTGTTGGAAGATTGTGCATAAATATAACCCTATAAGATAAAAGTACCCTATTTTTGGTTAAATTTTCAGTCACACCGAATCTGTAGCTTTCTACCTTTTCTGGTGGAGGAAGACTTCAGGTGCTCTTTATTTTTATAAAGACACAGCAGAGGTCATTTGTCAATTTTCCAGCTTTATTGGTGGAACACTCAGACACGAGTGGGGTACCTAAGCAGAACCACCGACGTCCGTTATCTGTCTGAAAGAATGTCTCTGGTGGAATTCGGTCTCAAAGCGAAACTACATTTGCAAGCCGATACGAGAAAATTCACAAAAATTTATACAATCTTGAAAAAAAAAAAATAACAAAAGAAAAAAACAACAAAAAAACAAAATACAGAAAAAAAACAACCAGAACTGAATTTATAATTCTGACAACAGCCTATCGGTTTGAAAACTTTATACAGATAACTTACTAACTTACCAGAATTTTTACAAGGTCCATCATCTCTCGTACGCAATATTTTGTCGAGACATTGTGCTTTTGCTAGTAAGCATCTATTAAGAAAATATATTTATTAAGCAAAACAATAAAAAGAACTGATTTTGTATAAAGTAAACACTACCATTCTTGAACAGCTTTGATATAACCATGTTAACAACATTTTAAATTTTATGCCGTTCTTTGCGTTTTTCAAAATTTCAATTTAACCCTTTTTTAGTTATTGCGTCCTTTGAACGTTGTTCTTTGTTCTTGTTTTATTTATTAAATCTAAGTAGTACGTGTGCAATATGATGTATAAAGCAAAAACAACGACTACAAGTTGGTAAAGTGACGAGTATGCTGTTGCCATTTTCATGCAATTTATTCTCATTGTTTATGAATATCTAGAGGTTTCGTTTTGTTTTTTCAAATTATTAAGTTAAATAAGTTAAGTATGAAAATTTATTTTAGACATGTTTTTCAAATAATGTTTGAATTTTACAATATTTATTTTCATACCGGTTAGCATAGGTGATGCCATCGGTGCCACACACCACACTGGGAGTAAATCCATCACAATCCAATTGATTGACCCAATTACAATTAAGAAACTGAGAAGACGAACCTACGGTAAATTTAAAAATCTCTAGATATATTAATATGCCAACAGATTTTCTAAATTTTCTAAAAGAAACAATCCCTTGTGGATAGTAATTTTAAAATGTTCACCTAATTCATACATTTAAATATCGGCTGTTCCTTGCGAAAGATCGGTGGGGACATTTCAAATTCGCGAATTCTCGATTTCATGTTCGTGAAATCATAATTTTAAATTCGTGAATTCTTGTTTTCAACGATTTCAGCTTCATGAATTCACGATTTCATCTTTGTCAATTCACATCAATTCTAACCCCGTTAATTCATGTTTTCAACGATTTCAGTTACATGAGTTTTCGATTTCAACTTTATGGATAATTCACGATTTCAACATCACGAAATCAAATTCGTGAATCTACGATTTTAATTTACGAATACACGAATTCAACTTCATGAATTTGCGATTTCAACGTCATAAATTTGTGATTTGAACTTCACGAATTCAACTTTGTAAAATCACGATTACAACTAAACGACTTCACTATTTCAACTTCATGAACAAACGATTTCAACTTACGTTTATTCACCCTTTCAACTTTTAAGTTAACGTAATCACGATTACAACTTCACGAAATCACGATTTCAACTAGTAATCATGAATACGTGAAATTGATATCGTTAGTTCGTGAAGATGAAATCCGTGAATTCATGAAGTTAAAATCGTGAATTCACGAAAATGAAATTGTGAATGTACGACGATGAATTGTGAGTTCCTGAGCATTCCTTCCAGTTTTTAATCGGGAATTCATGACGTTTAAATGTCCCACCGGTCTTTCGTAGTTTCTGTCGTCATTCAGGTCACTTTAACCTTTAAATATGAAAGGAAAGGCGGCGTTCAATGAACGCTAAACCATTATATTAGGTTTTTTTACGCCTATAACAATATTGAAATTATATCTTTATGATTTTCACAATTCGTAATCCAGCCATGTTTCACGGAATATTATAAATAATGAAAAAATGAAATTATATAGAACATCTTCAAATTTCGCTCCAAAGATATTAAAAGAATTATCTGGCGACTGCCTTTTTCTCTTACATCTATATGCATGAGAAGCAGAGTGATTTTAATTTTGATAAAAAAAAACTATGAATTCTTCGTTTTTTAGGCTCGAGCGAGTTTTTGAGTAGTACAGAATTGTTTTACAAAAATTGTGTAAGAATATAAAATGATTAAAGTTATTGTTAATCCCCCTTTACACTGTCCCGGTAATAACCCGGTTAATCCACATTTACACTGTCCCGGTAATAACCAACGGTATCGCTACGGTGTCTTAAACCGGTGAACCGGGGTTTTCCGTGGTGTTTTTATGAAAAATCAAATTGCGTTTACACATCCCCGACAGAGCCCAGGTGTATTTCCGGTTCAGTACCCAATATAGCGCCGGATATATACGGTAAGTGCCAATGCTAACCCGGTGTATTCCCGGTAGAGACACGGTTTTATCACGGTCCATCCCGACTATCGCCGATTTTGTCACGGTAAAGCTACGGGTGATGCTGGTACTATCCCGGTTACGCCTGGGTAATGCGCCAATGCTTTCCCGGTTCAAGTTTATGAGAATAAAACTGCTTGGCCACAGAAGAAATTGCAGAAAATGGCCCTTCTTCATCTTCACTTAACAAAATTATTCAATATCTGGGACAATAGAGGGTCCAACCGGAGCGTTGTCCCAAAGAAAACAATACAATACAATAACCGCGATGTACCCTGGCTCTACCGTAGCTCTGCTTGTTTTTATCGTGGCGACATCGTGTCATCACCGGAGCTTTGCCGTGTTTTGACTTTGATTATTACGTTTCCCGGTTTACTACGGTTTGTCACGGTATTGGTGCGGTGGTTCCCCGGCAATTCCCGGTGCCAAGCCGATAGAACACGGTTCTGGGCTTCCTTCCCGGTGAGTGCCGTTGAGCCCCTGTTGTATAAAACATTTTAATACAACCGTGGCGATCTCCCGGTTTGTCCCGGTTCACCAAGGTTTGTCCCGGTACTTCACGGAATCACTCCGGCTCTACGCCGGTTAACCACGGTTGATCCCGGTGGACTAAACCGTGGCAAACCCGTCCCGCCAAACCGGAGCAGTGTAAATGGGGCTTTAGCAATCAATAGCAATCAATACTGTATGTGTGAATTAAGATTATCTCCAAACCCCATCATTAACAAAATAAATAAATAAAAAAAATAAAAGAAAAAGTAGTAATAAAAAGAAATTGAAAATAAAATAAAATAAAAATGCTCAGTTTTTTATAGTTTACATGTATTCTATAACATACTAATAAATCTACTTACCTGATATTTCTAAAATAAGCAACAACAACAGTGTCTTCGGTAGGTTCACAATCGTAGACATTGTGATTTAACATAAACACATGTATAACGCATTATTATAATTCTATAATACATGTAGTAAAGATAACATTTATAAATGGTGTCGTCTTATCAGTCAGATAAATCTTTTAATGACTACAATAAAGTCTGAAATTTTCCGCAGCGATTGGACTTATTAATACGGTTTCGTGTTAGGGCCATTTGCGACACATATACACGCACGCACGCATGCACACGCACGCACGCACGCATACACATACACACACACACACGCACACGCACACACAAACACACACACGCACACAGAGCTCGAAACAACAAAAGTAAGAAGTAGAAAATACGAAAACTCGATAAAATTTCGTGTTTTTACCATTGTGGTTTTGTTTCGTTATTACGACTTTTCACCATCGTACTTTCGACTTTTCATCATCGAATCTTTGACTTTTCAACAACGTGGTTTCGTTATTGCGACTTTTTCCATCGTATTATCGTTATTTCGAGTTTTGTGTGTGTGTAGCGATTGCCCTAACTAGACACTTAAAATAATAGTGAATATGCCACTGAAGGGGTGTACTCTCAGGTGGTATACACCGTTAGTATTTTAAACATTCACGAGAATTATTTGTAGAGCTAAATTAATATGAACTAGATTACTGACCTACACCAGCCCCAATCCCAAGCTTGTGTAACATAATGACATAGATTTTAATAAAGTCGTTTTTATTTGTTTGTTACGTGAAGAGTGTTTTTTAAAGTTGTGTCAAGTTATTGTTTATACACAAGATATAACAGATAACTTTTAAATCTGTTTGGAATGCTGTTCTTTAAAACATTTAATACTTTTCAAATGGTTTTGGTCAAATGTTTTACAAAAGCACTCCTGAGAGAATAATTTTTTTTTCAGCAGAGGAACGCTGATTTGAGGAAACGCATTTAAAACCGTCAGCATTTTAAGACCGTTGTTTCAACTTCTATTTTAACCGTTGTTGTCAGACAAATCTTACAAATATGAATGTTAAAAGTACATTCAAGTCAACAGTTTAAGATGGATGTAATCCATGTAAGTGACGTGTTTCAACAAAATGGTATACCAATAATTTGATAAAATAAAATTATGGTCAGCAAAATTAAAATAATTTCATGTGAAGACATTTTATCGGCATAAGTATGTTACAAAACAAGGATTTTTATCTTTTCACTGCTATCGGAACACATCGTGTATTTTCTCAAACACAGCATAATAATAGAAAAGAACTGTAATCGTAAAGGGGGCACTAACAGTTGCTTAATGGTGTATTTTATACCCAAAGATTAAGTTACTAAGATTATATGTTTCAATGTTTTCAATTCAATCAATACTTAGATTGAAGTTATGTGTTGTAAATAATTTTTTAAAGATGTAATTTAAAAGAAAATAGCTAGGATGTAAAAATCTTCAATGATAAAATTTGTATTTTACACTTTTTGATGTTATTGGTAGTAATTAAGTTATATATTATTACTACATATTTAACTGAGTAAATGAACTAGATATCACTACGATAAGTGAACTGAATCCTATTGAATTGCTATTGAAATTCTGTTTATTCCCTAGGATAAACTAAGATAAATTGGTAAAAAAATTTACGGTGTCGATACCTAATGAAAATCCTTTGGGATTTTACTCATTTTAAAGTCATCTGGTTTAAGCTACATTTATTATTGAAAACTTTTGAATTTATAACATCATTTCATATTAAATGAGTTTTTTTCCATAATTTGAATTCAAATCTTAAATACCTTTGTCTGTTTAAGCACAACGATTCAAGTAACAGTTGAAGATACACGTTTTTCTACTAGATACCTAAATGTATCTAAATGTTTTATTAGAATATTGTAATAGATGGAAATTAACAGTAAATACGAGAAAAACTAAAGTCATTGTGTTCAGAAAAGCAGGTAGATTACCTCAGAATTTACGTTTCTTGTATAATGATCAGGAATTAGAAATTGTATCTCGTTTTAAATATTTAGGTGTTTTATTTACGTCAGGTGGTTCATATATTCAACATGATAAGTTGTTAGCTGGACAGGCTTTAAAAGCTATTTTCAAAATGAATAAATATTTATATAAATTTACAGATTTATTACCCAAACATACACTTGATTTATTTGATAAGTTAATTATGCCAATTTTAATGTATTCCTCAGAGGTATGGGGTTTTTATAAAGCCCCACATGTAGAAAGAACATATTTAAGTTTTTGTAAAAGACTGTTAAGTGTTAAAGCATCTACCCAAAATGATTTTATATATGGCGAGCTTGGTAGACAAAGTTTGATATCATATAGAATGTTTAGTGTTATAAAATATTGGTTAAAAATATGTACATGTCCAGAATCAAAGTATATTAGAAATATTTATTTGATGTTAAAGAATGACGCAGGTAACGAACCAAATGTAACTAACTGGGTGACTAATGTTAAAAGCTTACTAATAAAACTAGGGTTTGAACATGTATGGTTAAACATAAAGAACTATTTTTATTGATATTAAAACAAAGGATAAAAGAAATATGGCTGATTGATTATAATAATAGATTAGAAGACTCGACAAGAGCACTGTTTTTTAGAACAATAGTTAGTTTTAATTTTAGTAAATATCTAGATGTTATAAATATCCGTAAGTACAGAATAGCTTTAGCACGTTTACGCATGTCATCTCATAGATTAGCTGTAGAATCTGGAAGATGGAGAAAACCAGAATGTGTTCCTTTTAATGAACGAATATGTCATATATGTAATACATTGGAAGATGAATACCATTTTGTACTTGTATGTAATATGTTTAAAGAACTTCGTACAAAATATATCAAGAGATACTATTGGAATCACCCTAGTAATTTTAAATTTATTTCTCTTATGAATACAGAAAATGTAACAGATATTCGTAATTTAAGTATTTACACGTATCATGCTTTTATTAAACGTCAGCAACAGATCGATTCACTGTAGATTTGCCAATTTTACATGTAGATATATCTATAGCATAATTCTAGGTTAATGCTTACTAAGACAAAATGTTTTGTAAAAATAAATTGCTTTACATTATAAATAGTATAACCGGCTTTTGATATTTACCCTTTCTGTCAATGGTAAACTCATCTAAAATGAAAACAGTGGTTCGATAAAATATATATAGATATATCTAGACTACTTTAATCTTTTTGGTCAAACAAAATGCTTTATGGTGTATGCATAATATTTAGTACTTTGATGATAACCTAGTCATAGATACCTTTAAAAATGGTTCCGTTGATGGAGACTCCTAATCATTCTGTTTATAATGCCGTTGTTATGTACAGATCACCATTATGTGCTCTATATTTTCGTTTTTCGATGGGGCATTTATGTGTTGGTGAATGTATCATATTTAGCACTATGTGTCATGTGTAGATAGAGCCCCTTTCCAAGAAAGAGCAAAATCCTTAAATGATATCAACATATCATTTAGGAGCATCCAACCTCGTTAACCATATTATTAATATATAGAAATTAATATGTTTTTTCGTATTGTAATATTTACATTATTCTGCCTCTCCCAAGCGAGATGTCATGTGTAACCACTCTTCGTTTAATATTGTTCCCTGAAACTCTTTGGTTTGGTAATTTTATATGACACAGTGAATCAGCTTAAAGTGTATGAGCTACTTTCCCATTGACCAAAAAATTATTTCCCGTGAATACACATGCCATCTCGACTTCTTGTCACGTATTGCCATGTTTCTATTTTTTGTATGTATATATATTGATGCTTTGTCAATGGCTCTTTTTAGGGCTTTAGTGCAAATAAAAGTTCTTCTTCTTCTTCTTCCTAATGATTCAATTTAGTCTCCTTTGTTTACATTTACCTTTACTTTAAGATGTGTCAATAACAAATTAAAAAATGGTACATGTACCAATATAAAGAAATAAGAAGATAATTATTATCAATGAAATTCCCAACCCCCAGAATTTAGGAATAAAACATAAAATAAAAAGATACTAACATTTGCCTTACAATATTGCTTAGACAAATAAAATACAGCTGGTTTGGATTTTGAGCAGGTAACTGGAGGTTGTTTGGTAAATTGGCTAATATGTCTCGACAACGTACCATCAAAATGTTTACAATGTGGAAATATGCTTGCAAAATACACATTATTAAGTTTAGTGTCTCTGAAGTGTTATGCATTTGAATTGAAGTTCATTTGTATCGTTGACTAGAGAGTCTCGTTTTCCGAAACAATTCCCAAATGCAAGATATTGGGATGTCTAAGAAAGGCAATTAAATATACAAAAAGGAAACAGCTCTAAAAACTAACAATTAAAACTTTGCTTCTGGAAAACAAAGTCCTCAAATAATATGATATAATATCAGTCATTGAATAGAGAAAATAAGAATCCCTAAAGAAAGCCCAAAACGGCAATATCGAACTCTTTGTTCATGGCGATATGCAATAACAAAAGTTTAGCATGAGTGAAGTTATTATACATTTATGGTAATGTTTACTCAACTAAATGAAATTATGCGTGTGACTAAGTGAAAATAAATACCTTTAAGCTTTCTGTTCTAACGAAAAGAGTCGCAGAGAGCATAATTCATATCATCAAAAATGTTCAGAAGTTTAGATGTATTTTCAGATTTTGAGTTTGATTCAGACATCCTTGTTGTATATAAGATAAAAATGAGTCATCTTGTTAAGTCATCTAAGCAACCAAGGGGTGTCTCATAGCCGGGATTACTAGCCGGCCACTTACGGTGTAAATTGGTAACAACTATTTTGTTAACAAGAAAGTCGATCGTGTGGACAAGACTAACCGACGAAATTTATGACTAAATATTTAATTTGTTAAAACGCTATAATGAACTAACACCGAATAAAGAATCTGAAATCTCGAAAACATGTCGAACCACTTCTAATCGAAATTTTTTAAATGAAATTTTACATTGTCCAGAGAATTTGAATGTTTACAATAGTTTTCTTTCATTTATTTATTAAATTTATGAAATATTATCCCATGTTGATCATGTCCGAAAAAAAACCCCGAATATTTTTAGATTTTAAAGCCGGTCAGAAAAGGTTTGAAAACCAAGTCGTCATTCAGAGAATGTATTAAAACGATTTTGTAACGTTATACTATGCATGGTAATAGTTTCAATAAATATGTATAAATGAACTACAGACAGTTACTGTCAGTTGATATCAGAAAAAGTTCGTTTGTTTGTTTGATTCGGTTTTACGTCACACCACCGACACAGTATATATCATATGGCGGCGTTTCAGCATTGAAGTCCATTTGTATTTATAATTATTATTATATACCACATTTCTATAGCACTCTTTTCATAAATAATAAATGTTCAAGAGTGCTTTACATAAATCCGATAAAACATAATCATATATATATATATATAAGACATAATGTACAACATTAATTAAGTAAACCTATTAAACAATAATGATAATCTAAAACCAGTAAAGGATGGTAAGAAATACAGACACATTTAGTTAAAAATCAAGGCTCAATTAAAATTAACACTGATAATATAGCAAAAGTAGTACATGTATGATGATTTATGAACTAACGTCCATAGAACTTTATGAAATAATGTGTTTTGAGAGCTCTCTTAAAACATGGCAAGGTATTACAGTCTCTAATGTCAGGTGGTAACGAGTTCCATAATTTCGCTGCGGCTGTCTGGAAGCACCTGTCACCATATCGTACTGTCCGAGATTTAGGCACAACTAATGTCATTGAGTTATTCTGGGACCTCAGATTTCTGACTGGGATGTACACGTCTATCATGTCTTTTATATAGGCTGGTGATTGATCGATGAGGGATTTATATGTATAAGTCAAAATTTTATATTCGACCCGATACTCTACCGGAAGCCAGTGAAGGTCACGTAAGATAGGTGTTATGTGGTCATATTTGAGTGTTTTGATCACAATTCTAGCTGCTGTATTTTGAACATGTTGTAACTTGGTCATTGACTGCTTAGAGACTCCATATAACAGTGCATTACAGTAGTCTAACCTAGAAGTAACAAGTGAATTTACTAGAGATTTGGTTGCTTTAACAGTAAGATAGGGTCTGATGTGACCGATTTGTCTTAATTGTGCATAACAGTTCCTACAGACATTATTTACATGTTTGTTCCATCCTCATGTTCGAGTCAAGAAATGCACCAAGATTGCGCACACTAGATGATTGGCTAATTTTCGAACCGTCGACTGTTACTGTAACATCTGAAACAGGTTGTGCGTTATGTTCAGATGAGAAGATGATCAACTCTGTTTTGTCGCCGTTTAGCTTCAGCATGTTGGCATTCATCCAACTTACAATATCTTCAAGACATCTTTCAATACGGTTTATATTCTCCTGAATTGAAATATTAGTCACTGGTTTGAAGGATAGATAGAGTTGTGAGTCATCTGCGAAGAAATGGTTGTTTAGATCATAATAATAATGTAAACAATTAACATTTGCAATTCAAATCATACTTTTCTAAATAAAGAACTTGTAAATTAAACCGATTACTGTAAAAAGTTAGAAGTTACAATTTCGGTATATATTTCATGTTCTTTGAATTTAGGTCTTCGTAAAATTATAAAAATGACTATGTTTCTGAGACACATATCAATAAATAATACGCCTTTGAGAAGCCAAACTGAAGGCAGATAGGAGACAGTTTGGTAAATAGCTTAATTTGTCTTGACAGCGTTTCATCGATTTGTTTAAGATTAGGGAAGATGCCAGCTTTTATTATTTATTTTAGCCGCTGAAAGTGTAATGTAAGGCAAGATATTTTGTAATGTAATCAATGATATAATGAAAACGTAAATACTTAACACAAAGATATCAATTATAAATGAAAGATAGGAAATATTAAAACTTATTACTCAACAACATGTAGATGTCGAAGATAAGAAGTTAAAATCTGTGATGTTATGTAAAGGTAGTGTTGTTCAGCAAATTCCCCTAATTTCAGTCGATTATGAAAAATATGGTTTAACTTATAACTATATTTATTAATAATTTATAAAAATGTCAGACACACCCTCTACATCAAACTATATCCAAAACATTCACATCTATATTCTCCAAGTTTTTTTTCCTTAAAGTGTTCTCATACATGACTTAGTTCATTGTTCAACTTTCATCTGATGCATTGCATGAGTCACAGAGATATGAAAATAACTTGTTGTTGTCGGTTTGTGGAATTCATTGTTCAAACCCTCTTTATAGATAATTTTATAATGACATGAAAAAAATGAAGAAGAATTTGAGATTCCATACGACAGAAACTACAAAAGCAATGACTTCTACATGTATTGGTATTTTTTCACAGGGAAAATCTGCAAAGAGAAATGTTTAAATATTTACGTGGCAGCACATTGTTCTTGTTTTGTCTAAACCAAGAATATTTTAGATTTATTATTAGCGTTGTTTATTTGTCAAACATAACGATATAAAAATACTATTGCTTGCGACAGGTAAATAGAAAATATATTGATTTGTTTCAAAATCTTCTTTAGTTATATTGAATTCAAAAGAATGACTTAATTTTATTCATTGCGCTAAGGGTTTGATTTGAAAGACAAGCTGACACACTCTATACATGTACTTGGAATCAATTTTCGTCTTGACAAAAGCATGAATACTCTTAAATCGTAGCTAAGCATGTAAGTTATAAAGAATAAAAAGCATTGCGATTAAATAAACACATGTCATTACTATCTACATCTCATTTAGTGTGATACAAGCTTTCGCAAGACCATAAAAGTGTTATAAAAGCTATCATAGTACAACCAATTGTCTTTCAAACCTTGATATGTCGTAGGTGCAAAATATATGGCGGTTAGACTTCAAAGACTATATGAACGTGAGATTTACAATAAAAACAATGTTTTGATAACAAGTAAATACGTTAATCAATCTGGATATCTATGATATGCCTGCATTGTACATGAAGATATAATTTGGTCAGCAGGTCATAACAAAAGAAGCAGTAAATTATTTCAAAGGACTGTAAGACCTGTTTAAGGAATATCGTTAAAACAACACATGATTTAATAGATTTGCATTAAATAAGAACATGCCCATCGATAAGAATATGTCAAACACTGAAGATAAACAACATGATCATATTTTTTTATAAATAATATATTTTGTACTATTTAAATCCATGCACATTCGAAAACTAAAACATACAGTCTGTTTGACATCATGATAATTTGAATTTCAAAGTAAGTAAGCTGACATTTTCTTGCAACAAGGAAATATTTGTCATCATCCTTAATGCTGATTTGTGGTTTTAGTAAAAGCATTAGGGACAGGAAAACCGATTAGAAGACACTTTAATGGTTTCCACTAATGATGCTTACTTTGTGAAGCCGAGCAACAAGCAATGAATAGCAAAGAAGAAAAGTCAATAAGCTTACGTCTCATTTTGAGTTGCAATCAGCCTTAGGAGAAGAAAACGTATATTAATTTAAGATGTCTGAACGGAAATAATGAATGTCGTTGTTCAGTAAAGTATGGTCTGTATTAACTATTTACCAAAAATATCTAAGTATTTATAAATTAACAGTATTTGAAAGGATTTTCTAACATGATGATGAGGAGGGTGTCGAAAGCGTCTTCGATAACAAATTTGTACAGAATTTGGAAAAAAATATTTAAAATTTGCTCATTTATAATCGTCTTTCCCATAATATTTTTATGATGAGATATTTCTTAAGCAATTAAGACATTCAGATCATAAAAATGAAATATTAATTATTATAAAAACTGAAATGTTTATAACACCGCAACAGCAGTTTTGAAAGTATAGATTACATACTGTAGAATTAACAAAAAAATCACAACAACAACAAAACAACAAACAAACAAACAAACCCCCGAGATATATTTATCTCTTTTTATCATTTTTTTCAACTATATTTCACTTAAACTTTCACAGAGGCATATTCATCAAATGTGCTAATGCATCTTGTCGGGATTGGTTGTCAGATATTTTTGGTGATAAATACAGTATAGCGTTTTGTTAAAAAACCCAAACAAAACAAACAGAGAAACACTCTTCAGTTCTCAACTCCTACTTCACGCCTCAAGCAATCTTAGAAAAATAAAAAATACAAATTAGTATTCATCTATGTATATATTGCAAATTACTGACAATATTCACCAGGGCACCGGATAACGAATCTTCTGTGAAAAACCTGATTTCAGCGTTGTTATTTTATTAGTGATTTAATGTTAATGTTAATTTTCAAAAGATCAGTCTGTACCTGATTACATCAATATCCTATAAAATTGGCAAATGATTATCATATACATGTACGAATGAGTATCTGCTCACAAGAAGGTAAACATAACAATGTAGAATATTATTATCATACAATTATAAATGTTTCACTCCTTCACAAAGCAATAGACATTTCGTTTTCATACCATAGCTGTAATATTCATTTTTCTCTTGAAATAAAGGCTAACATAAATATTTTCTGAGACAGATATCACATGTATTTTTAACTATTGTGGCAGTTTGTAAATTGTCTAATCTAGATTACAAGTAAAGCATCGATCTGTTGTCGATGTGGAGAGATGTCTCCGGAGATAAACATCTTAACATTTAGTTTTATGTCTGTAACAGTGTAATGTGCTAGCAGGTTCCTGTATTTGAACATTTCACATAAGGTTCCAATAAAGAAAATATTTCCAAACAATATTGAAGATACGATCAAGAAAAGTGAACTCGACAAATTGCTCGGTAAACTCGCGAAACTGTTGAGTTAAAATTCTCACTCTAACTTTAGTTTGTGCCTTATAGTATATAAGGTGCATTTTATTACTGTAATAGAATGATATATTTTAAAGATGCAATCTAAACAGGCGACTTTGTTTAATAAGGTTTGCTTTCTTTCGCAAAGATAAAACCAACAAATAGATATGAAACACATTAGTGTTCAGTTACATCGGAGTGTATACCTCAAACCATTTGTTTAAATTGTAAAACATCTTAAATGTCTGATGAGGATTTATATTTCTGTGCCTTTCGAAAGGAATTGATATCCTTTGGTGATCCCATTGGTGATTATGTTTCTCGAGAATCATATGATTTTATACGGTTAAGTTATCTGCTCATGCTACAGTTAAATATTATCGCAGAATATCACCAGAATTTTAGGAAATGTCACTTGCCTACCGAAAATCGAAATTATACCGAATGATATGCATTGTTGTACTTATAAGAGCCGACAAAAAGCCAAAATGTCGCTCAAAACGAATGAGCTTGAAAAATAAACAATTTTGTGAAATAATCTTGATGAGGGATAAAGTGTTTTGTCTTCGCAGCCGCATGCGGCTATTGATTTTTTTTCAGTTCGATTAAATAAAAAATATATTGGCCAGTTTTCTTACCGCGTTGGAAATCATGTCAGGTATCCGCCATTTATTGCACAATTCGCGTTACTTATTGCACGAATCGTGCGTTATTTTCACATTCCGGCGTTACTGGATATACACGGTGAAATACATTCATTTGACATAAATTCAACAAGAGAAAAACACCATATACGTTACTAGTTATGCTTTTCGTTATTTGATTTTCCTACTCTTTATCCACTTAAAAAAACTACCTAGGTTGACCATAACTATAAGGATTTTTAGGATCCCTCTCGCCAAATAAAATGTACGAAATTGCAACATTCAGGTAATTTCTATTCGGAGTGGGGATTTCCATGTGTCTTGTATTGCCGGGCATTTAAACATAAACTGTAATTTGTTACTATTCTAGTTTTTAATGACTGTTTAAAAACAGTTTCGATCTTTGATGTTTGACAGTTATAAATGAGAGAACATAACAGTCTCGATTGGTAATGTAAATTTTGTGATTTTTTTATTTTGATTAAATTATCAGCTGATATTGTATGGTATTGTCGCACCGAACGAGTTTGGAATAACTCATTTAAAAAGATACGTTTCCTTTAATCGAATATTGATACAAATGTATTCATCTTTTAGTGAATATATTCATTTTCTGTTACCGTAAACTGAAGGAACAAACAGTTCATTTTATAGACAGAACATGTTTTTCGCTGTAACATTGACGTATTTGCCAGCCTTCTTGGTGTTGATTTGTGATTTTATAATAGCATTATAGACAGAAAATCTGATTACAAGACATTCTACTGGATTCCACTCAAATGCTTACCAATGTGGAGCCTCATTTGCAATTTTGCTACTTCTAAAGCAAGCAATGAATATCAACGAATTTAGTTCAATCACCTTACATCTCAGTGGGAAGTACAATAATACGTAGATAAAAAAATAATTTCAAATGCCTTAAAGGAATAAATAAAGATTGCATTAAATCGGCGTTGTATTCACTTAGTTACATCTAAATAACTATTGAAATTAACAGTCTTTACTTTAAAACATTCTGGAAATGACAGTGACCAAGATTACTAAGTGTGTGTAGAAAAGTAGTTTTAGGCTCACTTGTTTACAATTAATAAACGATGATAATAATATATAGCTGTACATGTTTTACTTGAGTTGAATAACCAATTATCACCTATTAGCATGTTTTGAGATAAAGTAGGGAATAAGAGACTCATAATATATTTCAGGAAACTTGTTTATTAAGTTGAATATCTGGCTATCTTAGTGACATATTTACACATGGCTTTAATAACATCATTTCTTGATATTCGATGATTTACCGTCATCAAAAAGTGTGTGTCTTGTGCATTCGGATTAAACAGAATTAAACAAATATTGCTTATGCATTGAAAAGAACAAATTCAGAAGTGAATTACTTTGAAATGGTTCGCGTCTAGGTAATTTAAAACGGGATTCGAACTAAATTCTACAAAGGGCAAGCGATTTGAACTCGATGGCTATAAGCACTCGACCTAGAAATTAAACCTAATTCATATAATGTCTGCTGTATGTAGAACATAAATTAATATATACACAAAAAGAGCACTAGAGCACTAATATCAAATAAGTATTCATCATTCACGAATACGGCAAATAAAATACTTTAAAACATATAATTTAAGAAACTACACTTTTTCAGCAGATAATATTTTCTATACTTGTCAATCTTGACTTAAATAACATATTGAGTGTTGAATTTTCATACAGTCCGGAATATTGACAATCGGTAGCTTATTCATGTGTTATCTATAAAATTCATAAAACATAACGAAGTATATAATAAGACTTATAATAATTGCAAAAATACTTTATCATCATTAATTTTCAATACCTTTTAAAGATTTCTGTTCGTTAAGTTGTAAAAAAGTAACTACATATTTGTGTAAAATTGACCTTTAAAATAGGTAATAAATCATCCGTTTTCCTTCAAGATTGAGATAAATATAAATTCTGTTCATATTATTATATTTTTAGGGAGTAAAATCAAAGGGAAAATGTGCTACACTTAAAATTACGTGTGTCAAGTAATTTTTATTTAAGTCGTAATGAATAATATGAGGCCAATCGCACAATGACCTTTCAAGTCATAGCTGAACAATTTAATACTGAACAATTTAGTACAAAAGGATTGTGAACATGCCGATATAATAATGAATAGCGCCGCAGTCCGTCTTGTATATAAATAACATCCTTTAACATGGAGTTCCTGTGATAATATCGATCAACAAACGCTGGAAAAGCAGTGGAAGCCTTTGACCTGCAATGAATTGAACGTAATTTGATTACCGTTTTCTTTGGATGTTACGCAGCCGTAGACTGTTTTTATAATTGTTTACATATCTAAATACATGATGCGTAATTTACATTTTGTGAAAGGCCTTTTTCTCATTCATTAGCCACTAATCCTGTCTAAGAGGAACAATGACTCCTAATCTTGAATCATTAGTTTGCTCCAAATACATAAATTTAAAAAAAAGATTTAATACAAATTCGTCGTTTATGTAAAAACGATTCATTAAAAGTGTTCAGCAAAATAACTTTAAATGTATATCATAGACAATTTTGATAATATACTTATAAGTTTGTTTCCATTTGGTTTTTATGTAATTTGATTCAGCTTTCTACAACTGATGTTCTCAAAATACGTAAATGAGAAATACACAATTTCTCAATAGTAAGGATTTTTATGCAACAGAATGATTAAGTGACGCATATAATACCTATTAGTATCATAATTTAAAACACTGTCTTATTTAAATTCATACTTTTAAGTTCATAACTTAACTAAACTAAAAGGTGTACTATAAAATTGGCATTGAGAAAGCAACAACTTATGATGGCAGACGAATATCGGTAATGGAGTGCTCTTATGTATACAATATCGTGTGCAATTTGTCGCCGTTCAAATTCTAAAACTGTTGCTTCATTGCTTTATTTGCAACTTTGATATATCACCATCATAATAACCATTCTTTTGACACATTGTGTCATCCTAAGTTTTTTTTTACTGGAAATATAGCAAGGGAAAGAGTGTCAACAAAGTATGAAAAGGTTATTAACAATTTCAGTGGGCGGTTAGTCAATATAAAAGATACACGTTGACTTACATTGCTGCGGTGCCTAACCGAGAAAAATATCTAGATTAATTCATATTGTAGGCTTAAAATATATCATATTCAACAAAAAAAGTCGTAAGTTATCAAAGAAATACTGTCTTTTTGCTATCCCGAGGGAATTGACCTATATAAAATACTTTATAACAAGTGTTTGAAGTAAAGAATCTCCTCAACTGCTGAATTGCTCAAACCATATTAAAGAAAAAAACATTTTCATCATTGTTTGAAATCTTCCCATATACTGCAAGTTTGACTTTATGTTCTGAATCCGTAGATGTATTGCTGTTGAATATAATTATAAACGGTCGTCAAATTCACATAAAAAACAATATTTCGATCGTGGAATTTCTTTACTATATACATGTATGTGTAGAAAATGTATTGAATTAGTTTGTATTGCGGGCTTTAATGAGACAAACAAGAAAATATTGTAATGAACTAATGATAGCCATAAAAAGTAGAATAACACCAAGTCCTCAACAATCTTTATTTAGTATCCAGATGGTACGTTAATATCCATGGCAATACATGCATTACTTAATTCATGAAAATGTACAACGTTGTTAAGAAGCTCCTGGTTTCACATTTACCAATATAAGTCATTCTAGTAGTCATACGATATTTTAAAGTCAGAAAAAACGAAATCTTTCATGAATAAGAGAAGATAAAGTAAAGGTTGTAGGGAAAAGCTTTAATCAAATTCGGCAAGTAATTATATTGGAACTGGTCAAATACGTAGTTTTGATTTTTGTACTGGAAGGTCTTATTTTATATTTGAGCAAGAAACATTTAATTTCAATATTGTATCGTAATTTTAGATGATATGTGTTTTTACAAATAGTTTAAATTAATTTGAAACCAATATTTTGCCGTGTTGAACTTCCTTTAAAGATTCTGTTTTTCTCTATTTTATTGAAATGAAAAATGATATAAGGTCCTAATAGCGTTATTAAGTCTGATTTTTTGAAAATAATTCGGTCTGATAATAAATTTTTAACCGTTATACCAATGAATCTATATTATGTATAGATCAGCAAAAACGAATATGACAAAAGCAAAAATTGTTATTTCAATTTGGAAGATTTGTTATATGAAACACGTAACATTTACTTTTTTAAGGCTCTCTCCTATAAATTTTACACAAAATGGATTTGGTTTGATCAATTGCACCATTAGAAATTTGAAAAAAAAAACAAAACAACAACAGTTTCATACTGTTAATTATATTATAATAAGAACATTAAAGTGCATGTTACAAATAGAGATAACAATGAAAAAAATCTGGAAACAAAGTGATCCCTCGGAAGCATTATTCTTGCATATCAGACTGGCGTTTCCGTTAGTTTTACCCATGCCGGAAATTTCATCTGGCATAGGGGGTGCCAGATGAGTCGCGTGCTGTACAATGGCACGCTTAGGATGACGTCATTTTACCGTTATGAATGAAGTTGTGTAATTCATACGCTGTTGTAAGAAAGAAGTTACGGTTGTATGATATAAATTTCCATTGAAATTAAAGATAAAGAATTTAAAATATAATGAAATATGGTAGAATATGCAAGAAAAAATATCTGACATATGTTTGCGGTTCGGATCGGAATATCCGTCCCTCGGTCACCCGCCCATGGGCGGTAACTCGGCAAGCCTCGTACCGCCCAATGGGCGGGTCACCTCGGGTCGGATATTCCGATCCGAACCGCAAAATATGACAGATATTATTAATTACAACAAAATTACAAGAGAATTAATGAAGTTTTATTTGTATCCACAATAAGAATTAAAAGAAACCCCTGATAATTTGACGAAAAAGAGCAATAAAACAACTTGTTCTTAAAATATCGAAAACATGAGCATTGTTCAACATATAACATTACAAAAATAAAATATTGCTTCAAAGTGATTTTCGAGACATTACATTCATTCTCCACTACTGAGATGCAAACGGGTGATAATTTGTAAATTGTCTAATCTGTCTTGACAGCTGGCCATCGATCTGTTTTCAATGTGGAGAGATGCCTCTAAAGATAAACAGCTTATTAAGTTTGTGTCTGCAAGAGTGTCATGTTATAGCAGGTTTCTGTATTTGCATCTCTGATGTGGGAACCTCTCAAAAGAAACCTCTCCTGGGAATTAGCGTCATTTTAAAATGAATTGGATACGTGAAGAAATATAAAATACAGGAATGAGAAATTACTGTCCGACTGGTCGATTTAAGTCACTAGTGATAAAAATAAATGTTTATCGAGAATATATGTTTTCATACGGTTAAAATCTCATCTTAAACTTAAGTGAAATTTTATTGTTTTTAGATATACTATGCTCAATTTTGTTATTTAAAATAACACTGTCTTTTTGCGAAAAAAAATGTTTTGACTTCACACAAAGTGGATATGTTATGTTTAAAATCCTACATACTATAATGGACACACTATGAATATAAAGTGCCATTAAAAAAACTAGCAGTTATTTAAAAAAAGATCAGCTTTTAATTACTTGACCCGTAATTAGAAACACAGATTTCCATTATATAGTTTCTACGTTCTTAGTTTCCAGATTTTTATTTAAATAAGACATATTCAATAAGAATTTTAGAGATTTCAATAAATTTCTGCACTAAATATATCTTACTAGTATATCTGCTCGTGAATGGCTTATATTTCTCTTGTATGTCTTTCAATGGGGTATTTTCTGTCTTGCAAGACAACTGTTTAAGTAATATTGAATCGTTCATGTAATTGATATACGAAACGGCACATTCGAGTATATACTGATTTCATATTCACTTACAAAAGTTGGTTAATATTTAAATAACCAAAAGTGCATTGGACTGCAACTATCTAATTAAAACAAGTAAATGTGCTTTAAATATATATAATTTAATAGACATACTGAAAATGACTTGTTAGAAAACGTTTTACTAAGCACTTACATGTACCCATGGAACATCATTATCAACAGAATCTTATCAAAGACTTTCCAAACCATGCATATTTGGATTTCCTATGACCTCTTATCCACTTTCAAAATCCCATTTTAATCAATTCCGCCAATTGAAACTTAAAACTTGAAAACTTGATTTAACGCCTATTTCTACATATAGAATACATATTCAATGGCGTTGTACAGCTATATACCTTATATGTGCTACTCCCAGTGCTACCATACACAAAAACCCCACAATTGTTTTCACGTTTAAGGCACATATGACAAAACATTATGGAATGGCACGAAAGTGACACATTGATGTTTCCATGACCACACCACCGCTGTATGAACATATTTGCTGATATTTCCAAATTCAAATTTCATTTCTGGTCTTTCGGGACCATTGAGTCCAGCACTAACTTATAAGTGATGAGAACTGCGTATCGTTCAAGCCGGTGCTGAGGGCGTGATGAATGTTGCACTTTTTCATTATCCCTCATGTACAGACTCAATCAAACCGAGTCTGCAATTTTCATGTAATTTGCTGTTTTCAATGCATCCGAGGGATCACGTTTTTGCTTTTGATGGTTATTTGTGAGATATAGAATTGAGAAAAAGCATATTTATTATAATTTTAACATTCTTTTGACAAATTATGTGATTTACTAATACGCCTTCGATATGATTGCCGAAAAAGCTGATCTACATAAAATAGAGAAAAACAGAATCTCTAAAGAATACCCAACGCGACAAAATTGAAAATGTTGCAGGCTTGGTTTTATTAAGCCTGTTCATAAAGATGTTTTCTGATGATGTATACCAGTTTGTCTTCTTTTGCAATTACTTCTTTTAAATGGCGTTATGCTTTTAAACTTGTAGTACTTCTTGCAAAACAAAATCTGGAAACTAAGTGGTCCCTCGGAAGCATTAATCACAACAAAAGTACATGATTGAGTCTGTACATGAGGGTCTCCGCTGGAATTTAGATGATTAATTACAATATTGTACATGAAAAGATGTATACCAATAGCTTTATTTAATATAAAGTATTTAGATGATAATCATTATATTGTACATGAAAAGATTTATGCCAAAAGCTTTATTAAATATAAAGTATTTTGCATTCCCTTTGTTCAATTTATCAATAGCAACTTACTGAAAATACTACTTTACGTTTCTTTGATACATCTTTTTGTATGCGTTGGATGGAATTCGTTATTTAATGATTAAAGTTACAAAAAAATGATATGCAACATTACTATATTCATCATATTAAGGAGCCGTAATAAGAATCCCTAAAGAATGCCTAACACGGCAAAATTGAAAATTTTGCAGGCTTGATTTGATTGTACTGTGCTGGTAAGTGCAAGTTACCGTCCATGCCCCTAGTACCGGCAAACAGTATTCAATATATATATAAAAAAACATAAAAAGGTAAAATTTTGAAACAACCGCAGATGTGTTCATATGGCGGTTATCATGAAACCTCCAATGTGACACGTTAGTCCCATTCCGTGAAAAGCGGCATATAGTCCCCAAGTAAAAAAATGGGTGTGCCCTAAACGAGAAAATAATTGGCGGAACTAAATTAAATGGAATTTTGAAAGAGGATCATAGGTGACATTGGTTGTCCCTGCGTCTTTCAAAATTTGTTAGGAAAACGACATTTCCAAATATAGATTTCCCTTGATGGAACGATTCTTATTATTCACTGAATTCGTATCACAACTTATGTAATTGAAACCTGTCAAAACTGTTAATTCATTGCCATTACTATCAGAACATAATACCATCGCAAACTAATTATTGCTATGCAACATAAACGCCTTTGCAATCTTTCTTGCTGTTGCTTGTGTGATTTTAAATAAATATCATTTTTGAACCTAGATAGCAATTTTGATTCTTCTGTAGCAACGAAGATAATTTAATCAGCTTATCTCATTTGCAATTGCAATCAGACACGGGAAATTTACGCTATAAAATTGACGACAGTTAAGTCACGTGTTTGCGCCGTATCCATTTAGTAATTATTTTAATATCGGTTACAGCAGAAGTATCTTAACGCATATTCTAATGGTGCGGTACGTGATTGATGACTATGACGACATAAACTTTTCTAAAGTCAATTTGTTACCACAGAAGCATTCTCAATTTTAATTGTGATTTGAAAAAGACTGTTGATTGTCTTATTCTTATATATAAATGAATAAACATAAATAAATAATAAAATGAAATAATTTATCTATTTTTATTAATCATATACTAAAGAAAATGACAAACTGGTTATAATTCCATTGAAATGAGGTCCAGTTTTATGTATACAATCAAATTAAACAAATTATGATTGCAATAAATTACATAACGACATGTGTTCCTGTGATTTCTAGCTAAATTAAGTTTTATTTTGCTCGTCTCAGATATTTATATAAATTACCAAGATCAATCTCTATAATTCTTACATGAAAATAGGAATTGTCAAGCAGCGGTTAACGTTCACATAAACTTCTTGGTAAATATTTTAGAAAATTTGAGTAAGTGTTATCAAAGGAAATATTTTTCTTTCTTTTTTGAACTTGCAATGACCCGATAAGGACGTTAAATGGCCATATTTATTGTTCGACTTATCTTGCCTATGGACACAATGTTGGGGAATATGCGTAATACTACTATATTCAATAAACAAATCTGTCAAATTAAGGGTGGAAGTTAATGGATGGACGCCATTATCCTCCTTAAAATGATCACAATTATGTCCAAAACATGACCTTTTAATCACAACAAATAAATAAGACAGAAATCAATACGCTGTTGTTACTTAGAAAATTTTTTTAGATACCAAGACACAAATAGCTAAACGAGCATTTTATTTGTCCGATTTAATTTTTTTCCTACAAATGGTAATTGTTGGCAAAATTTGACTATTTGAAAGAGGTGATGAAGGTGTTAAAACTTATTCTATTTCACATTTTCTGCTTTCTATTTTGTATTTACTTTTATTAGAATGTCATGCTAGAAATATCGCTAAATATTTAATGCTGAATAACTATGTATCAATGACTTCCCGCTCATGTATATCGAACATTAAACAGTATAATGCATAGTATGCGTTATTGTAACTGTCGACGAAAGACGCAAGTCACCTAAATACGATAACCAGGTTTTTATTCTCACGAATGGTATTGAAAGCAAAACATTTCCTTGAAATAGTGTATTTTTTGTAAATAATATCTTTTAATTTAATTTATTGTAAACTAGTTGCCTGTTTACTTACCATGTTCCTCATTTTGGAGATAGATTTGCATAGTTCGGCTTTCCTTTTGAACAATTCCCGCATTATTTTCATAATCCTGCGTTACAAGATATACACGACATCAAACGAGGCAATGTGTACATTTGTTTTTCTAGTTATATCTTTACACTTTGCAAAATTAGATTATGGACAAACCGATGAGCGGCACCGCAGAGAATTTCTTGTATTATGCTTATATCTTTTAACATTAAGTTCCTGCGGAATGTCGATCAACAAACGCATCTAGTTAAAGCATTGTGTCTGCAATGAATGGACCGAATTTGATTTCCGTTTTCTTTGGATGTCACCAAGCCTATTGTTTACATTAATTTTCTATACATTTCAGAATAAATTATACTTTTTCTAGATATTGTGAATGATTTAGGTTATTCAATGGTGACTTAAAGTGAATTAAACGAATTGCTCTAAATTTGCTTTTAATACATCAGTATAATGCTTTAATGAAACGGGACGTATAGTGAAAAGATTTATTAAAATAGAAAATATAGGATGCATCATAATATGAATTGTATAATTATATTAATATTTAACAATTTAACTTTACTCACACAGTTTCCTCTTGGTTTTCATATAAATCAACCCCGCTTAATTGAAATTGCGCTTTCAGAATACGTAAATTGTTAAGACCTACATATTCTACGAGTTAGAGGCACTCCTTTATGGGAGTTTTTGATAAAAAGGCGAGAAATTTTGTAAAGCGTACAATAGTAAAACTCATATTCACAGAAAGTAGCCTTGAATTGAACATTTCGGCTTTACTGTTGAACAATTCCTGCATTATTTTTATACGCCTGCGTAACAAGATATACACAAACCAAAATGACATCAAAAATTTGCTTTTCTAGTTATATCTTTTAAATTACAATTTGAAAAAAAGATTATGTAGAAACCGATGTTGCTGAGCGGTACCGCAGAGAATTTCTTGTATTATGGTTATATCTTTTAACATTAAGTTCCTGCGGAATATCGATCAACAACGCATCTAGTTAAAGCAGTGAGTCTGCAATGAATGGACCGAAATTTGATTTCAGTTTTCTTTGGATGTCACCCAGCCATGGATTATGGACACTACTTTTCTATACATGTTAGAATAATGATTCTTTTTCTGAATATTGTGATTTTTGTTTTAATTATTTAGGTCTTTTAATAGTCGCTTATACTGTATTAGACGAATTACTCTTAACTTGCTTTTACATGTAATACATTAGTATAACATTTAAAAGGAACAGGACGAATAATAATTTTTTTATTAAAAGCACGACAAGTATATACCCAAAAAATGGTATTGACTATTTCATAATATCCATTTCAATACTTGAAACAATTACAACTACATTACAATGATTACTTTCAGTTTAACATAAAAGACCGATAGTCTTCAATCGATGACGTAGGAAAAGTGTCTTGATAAACTTCATATAACAGGCTAGAAACATAATAATGTATGTATAAAATTGTAGGAGTCACTGATACAAAGAAAGTCATGATGTTAATAAAGTCTTTACTATAATATTTAACTTATATTTTAATTTGTGTATGAATGTTTTCAAAACAGCTTTGTATTTGAAAGTTTAACTGAGTTATTTACAATAAATCACATCATAACAAGCGTTAGACATACTGGGTATCGTAAAAATACGTAGACATATTATTTAATAACTGACTTATGAAATGTGAAACTCAGATTTTGAAGGAGATTATAAAAATGTTACTATTCTGTGGTAAAGAATGTATAACGTTCTCTTTATTGTTAGCACAAAATGTTCATAATTCTAGATTGTTTTTACGTTTAGTTAAAAAAGTTAACAGATCATTTTTACAGAAATATCATATCTGATCAAATAACTAAAGTAAAGCTGCATTATTCACAAAAATATTGCATCTTTTAATTTTCAATCATATCTTGACTAATTGTCATTTGATAAATTTATTTAGACATTAACTAGACTGCTTGTATCCTTGTATACGTTACACATTGAAACAGGTAGATGGATTCGAACAATAAGCATTCCAGAAAATAATAGGAAATGTATCTTATTTATCAAACAATGATTTCCGGGAAATATATACCCAAAGACCGAATATGTTTTAATTTTATAAACTTCCAAGAAAACAATTATATGTGTACAAAATGTCTTGTTTGTTTGTTAGTTTTATCATAGTGGAAATATCATTCCATTCACATTTTGTTTAAGAAACGTTTGTTCCTCTTTTTGAGTTCTTTAAGGTTAAGTATTTATTTCTACAGACTTACATGGTTTATTAAGTTATAAATTAATTAGTTTATTTCGACATTATTATGCAATGCTTTGTCATGTCAAATATATGTAATTATGTATGTTTTTCTGGGCTTCAGAACCTCGTGGATATGAAACGAGAGGCCCATGGTGGCCAAAAATATCTCACCAAAGAATAAAGTCTTCATCGACATAATTTAATAAGTCGGCATTCCTAATAATTCAGTTTCATCAAAATCCTGTAATTTTTAACAGGTTTTCGTTTCACTTGAAACTTAAAGAAAGAAACGCATATTAAAATTTTAAACATGATAAATAGAAAAACAGTGTCTGATATAAAGTTTAACTGGCTCGGCAGAGCCTCGAGCATCGTATTTTTTTAGCCTTGCCTGATAATATTTGTAATATCAGACACTTGCGTGGTATTTTCTATATAACATACCCATGGCGCTTTTGCGTCTCCGTAAAACGGTATTGTCCGGTCGTGCTTATATTTTGAACTGACATCATTTACTTTATAGACACGTCAATGAACAAATGATTCTGCTTCACTGTAAAAAGTTCTTATTTTAGGTATATGATGAATAGAATAGTATTTCGTGTAGCTTTAATATTAAATTTATTGAACTTGTTGAATGAAATAATATTTCGCTCGCCAGAAGCTCGCATAAAATAATTTTATTCAAGTCGTTTAATAAATTCAGTATTGAATCTACAATCATTCAATATCCTCTTTATATGTTGCTTTTAAAACAAATTAAGGATATATTTGGAAGAAATAAAAATAAAATTTGGCAATTCAAAAATTGTTTAACTTCATTACTACAAGACAAGAGACACCTATTGTTCTTTTTATCATGAAGGAGTCGCTACAAAAATACACTTTTTGTCAGTATTTCCGTAAAGTTATAGCAATTTTCCAGAATTTAAATATCAATTAACAACGATTTAAAAGTTGAAAAATGACACTGTTGTGTATCGTACAAGAATAAACATGGCGTGTATTTTTGTAATCCTAACTCCAAATTCTAGTATAAATATGTTCAACTGCTGCATTGAAGACAATTATAAAAGAAAACAAATTTAGATTTTTACTCATATGGAAAACACAGCAATACATTTCGCTAACAATGTTACAATGAATCCTACATAAGAGATTTTCACAAATTCAAAATCAAAACAGAAGAGTGAATATGTTTAACACAGGCCTAGTTTGGTTCGGTAGGTTTATAGGAGATAATGGACATAGTAACAACTCTCAGGCAACCCACCTAAATTCTATAAGAGTTGGTATCTTCCAGCGGTATTTGTTGTCTGCAAACTTCAATTTCTTCGCATTATTTGAATCTTGATTAGATTGGAATTCTTTGTTGTGAAATTGGTATCAAAGTTACTAAGGATTGTTATATCAATACAGGGTTACTTGATAGCCTATATTGCTGTTTATCTTGACAATTTCACAAAGTGCTTATATTGATCTTTAGCGTCAATATTAACAAGCTTAAACCTGTGACGAATTGAACATAATTCACTTTCCGTTCTCTTTGCTTTACATTCATCCATTAACTGTTTTCCTGTTTTCATTTTTTTCCTGGTATGAAATGAGAATGGTTGATATCATACAGGACCTGTGCATTCTGTATCTATGAATGACTATGTCCTGTAAAATTAATATCATTTAATAACACGCACACATTGGTCGAAACAAATTACATCTCAGCATGAGTCTTTTATTGACTTAATTTACTAGTTTTCCTTTTTAATGAAAACATTTGCATTTACAAAAACAGTGGAGTATCATTTAATTTAATGTACGATGCATCAGTTAATAATAAAATTTACATCAATATCTAAATTAATGCAGTCTGTAATAGAAAAAAATGCTGTTAAAGGCCGTATAACACAGTAAAAATTTGCAATGTAGATTGCATTGATTTGATCGCAGCTTACTTCTACTCGCCGTTGCACCGGTTATCGCAGAACTCAACTTTATTTATATAAACAGTATATTTAGTAGCATCTCAAGAAGTGATCATACTTCTATTGCAATAACAAATAGATATAAGCACACTGATGTCTTCTGAAGCAGAAGTACAATAAAAAAGAAAATGATGAGTACACAGTTCAACAAGGAAGACAAAGTCCAACACAACATCCAGCAGTAAAAGGCCACCGAAATACACCAAATTAAAACTATATAACATATACTAGTATTAAAATAGTATTTTATTCTTATGTACAATTGTACAATATCTTATTGACAAAAAAGGTTTGAAAACATATACTAGACGGCTGAAATACACAATGACATCAGAAACAAATGTATATTTAAGAATGTAGTGTATCAGGAAATATTCTTACAGTAAACGTCACATACAAATAAACAATTGGACTTTAAATCTGATTGATGTAGACACCATTTTATCAAATGTATTTCATCTCCATGGTTACAGCAATATTGTAATTTACAATTGTAACAAAGTTACTGTAGTATTTGATTGATCAATAAGAGAAGACGACATTTCAGTGCTGTAGACACCATTCAATATTATTAAACTATTTCAGTTCTGTTGAATATAAATCAATTTCATCAGGAAAAAAAGAATAGGATTTATTGCACAACATATAAATATATCTTTATAATGATGAGTATTTTCCTAAAAACCTGAACAATATTTAATTATATGCTATTGATATATATGTATTATATTTCAAATTCATCGATATAAATAAGTTTGTGCACATATCTTGTAATTGTGATCCCCTTCGTTTCCACCAAGTAATTGATATAGATGGTAAGTAGCGAAATTCTTCTTTGAATAGCCATTTGAATGCTTACTTGATAAATGTTACACCAACCACTTGACTAAATCTCCATTTGTTCTGCGAAGACAGTCTAAATTAAGTTATATTCCAAGTATTATTGCAATTCCAGGTAAGATTTAAACCGATTTAATTAAATTAGTTGTTAATTATTACTTGCTGCAAAAAATGCAAACAGCAATCAGGTTCAACGACAGTAAGTATTTGAAGTGGAATCAAGTAAATTGTCTTGTAATCAGATTTTCTGCCTATAATGCTATTATAAAAATCACAAATCAACACCTAGAAGGGAAGCAAATTATAATCAATGCTTCGGTAAAATAAGATGAGGCTATTTTATGAAATATTTATTCTTAGTTCAAAGACATTAGAAATTTTTATTTTTGTTAGAAATAGACTTTTATATCCATTCAAATAAATGTCAGATATTACTGACAAATAAAGCGTTTCTGATCTATCAACTCGATAAATCTCTTCACAAAACTATTATAGAACTGGAAAATCATCTCTTCATAAAGTCACACGAATAACTTGAATATTTTTTCAAATAGACTTATTTTAGCAATAACAATTTTATTCAAAAATTTAACGACCATTTCATATCATTGAAAATTCCCTTTTCTTAAATTTCATACACTTTCCCGCTGCAAGGAAATTATTATTTCTCTTCAGATGTTCTTATATCAGCCATGCGAATAAAAGAACTTGCTAGGAAATAACACTCTTTCAGACACAAAACTTAATAAGCTATATTTTTGGAGTCATCTCCCGACATTAAAAACAGATCGATGGTCGGCTGTCAAGACAGATTAGATGCTTTACAAACTATCGCCTGATTCTTCACAATAAGTTATTATACATGATTGTGATATCTGTCTTATAAGGAATCTCAAGAAGAACATTTTAATTTTATTTAACAGTACTAAACACGTCGGCTTTACTGAAATGACAAAAAACATAATAATAATGGTTTTTACTATTGTAGCTTCTTTTGAGTAAATAAATTTGACTTCACTTAGGTTTTTTTGACACGACAGGACTGGACATAATATTTGGCGATTAATGCTCCAAATAACCCGTGTGCAAAATTCCAGATCATTCGTTCATTTTGTTTTCCCAAAATAATTATTTCTTCTTTAGAAAAATGACCCAAAATTGAAAAGCGTAGCAACCAATGCTTTTGAATAGCTCTGCAGGAAAGTACAGCTTTATTCATTGGTCCGTTATAAAAAGATAAAAAAAATGACGGATAAAACTGCACGAGCTTTGAATCATCAACTTGAAAAATATCAAATATACGTGTATTAACATTTCGTAATTTTGATAGTGATAAATGATTTAAGTATCACTTACATGAATATCATCGTATGAATTTTGTTTAACCTGATTGTTTTCATTACGCGTTATTTACAACTTTAAACGCCCAATAATGATGACAAAACAAAGTTCTATTGTTGTGGATGTCATGTCTCAAGAAACTTGAGTTGAATAATTATTCCACATGCTTTTGATTATACGGGCTCAAAATGAATTTAAAGACACGTCCGAAAATAAAATGATATTCCTTGAAAAATTTGTCATTTTATTTGTGATACTCGCAAATCGTTGTATATTTGACCATTTGTAAGCGTTAAATCCTAGTGTGAAATTTTAATTTGTACAACAATTTGCATTTAGAAATAAATATTATATTCATATAGTTTGGTAATGTGTTTGAAGAGTTTAAAAAACAAACCACATTACATTTAAGGGCAAAACACTGTGGTGTCTTGCATTTAGGATGGTAACACGCAAAGCTAATACAGCGATAAAATCCTGTATATACTGTTTAGGTTTACAATATATTTGCCTATCAACAGTTTTGCAAAACAAGTATAAGGCTAACCAAAAGTGATTTATGTCACAAATGAACATTTTCATCACTGTATATAGCATCACAAGTTGTTCATTAATTTCCAGGAAGCACACGAACATTTCAAATAATTGCGAACGCATTTATTGTCTTCTCTAAAGGAATGTTTCATTTAATAAAAAAATGAATTATATGCTACAAGTAACAATTCAAAGACATTAGACATTTAAAGAAGGACAAACTCATACATCATATTTTATACCAATTTCGCTTAAGACATTTCTATAGCACACGGACGACATTAGTCTTAGATTTTCCGGGACAGTATGAAATTGAATTAGTTTTATCACCATGGTTACGGATTACTGTCATCTACAATTCAAATACAAAAGTGAAAGATTTCACAGCAAATATGCCTCCCTATAAGACTTCAGTTGCGTCAGTATGATTATCAGGGACATTATTCATTGAACGTCGCTCTTCCCTTATCTTATTTTACTACATTATCTTGGTTTGGCTCTATTTTGTTGGCAAGATTTATAACCTTGAATCTTGAACACTCGTAAAGTATTTTCTTTATACAAAACATTGCGTAATAAGTATCATTTTGTGCGTGAATGATAAAATGATAGAATGTCGTAGTTGCTCATTGTGAAAAATTAGGAAAGGCTTATGAAGAATATTCTGATACTATTTACCTCATAACCTCTATAAATGTGTTCTTTTTACAAGTGAATAACTGGTGGGTATAACAGAGCTTTTTACATGTGAATAACTGATGAATAGTATTAACATATACAAAAGAAGTAAAAATAAATAAAAGAAAGAAGCTTTTCAAATGTTTCCGAGAAAAGTTAATAGTTTAGTAAAAAGTAATTCCATTGAGGTCCAAAAGCCTTAAACACACACTTTGAGTAGTTAACATAATAAATAAATAGTCGTCTGTGAATTTAATTCTGATGGCTTAGAAACTGACGACGGAAACTAATAAGAATTTAAGTCAATCATCAGATACACCCAATAAATTGTCTGATGTAATTGATCCAATATTAGCGTCTTGTTCGGAAAAAGGTTCGGAAAAACGTCAATATTTTTCCGAAGAAGACTTACTGTCGAAAGCTAATGAAGCGTTTCTTTTTATTGAACAGATTAAAGATCATATGTTTAAAGCAAGAAATATATAAACATGTGAAATAAAATGCAAATGGAAACTCCTTGTTCAAATAATTCAATTACAGCGGGAAAACTACATATAATTTAATCAAACCGAATGATTACGAACTTTACTTGTCTCTTCTTGGTTCGTTCTTGCATTTCTGTTCTTTTAATTAAGTTTGTTTCATTTACAGGGTTGTTTGGTCCAAGTCAACAAAAATCATTCCGTAAATCAGTCACATCAAAGGATCAAACAGAATTCGTACAAACATATATATTTTTTCTTTAAATGAACTAATTGTATGTTGAATTAAACCCTTTACAATGTGATATATAACACGCGTTTCAATGCGAAAAATCAAAGGCGAATAACAGCCATAACAGCCAGGACGATTTTACCTAACTTAACGCAATCAAAAACGTTATTCAGATATCAGTTATTAATTATTTGGTATACTGAACATTAATCGATAAGGTTATCCCGCTATTGAGATAATAACATGGCAATGTTCTACCTTCTGGAAATAAAAACAAATAATTTGCTTATACGTACATTATTCTAGAAACGAGTGGAATTTTCATTATATCTTGACTACAAGAAACGAGGCTCAGGTATGATTCATGCGACAAGGTATAAGTAAACCAACTGGAAATAAAACACAGCATATTCAAAATGTTCGTCAAAATGATAAATCATTGTTGTTAAATTATTGTTTAAGTTTGAGTACTTAGAAATATTCTATCATCAAAAACTATCAGCAAAACTTCTTTCTGAGACGGATATCAAATATATACTTAACTATTTAGAAGCACATAAGTGATAATTTGTAAATTGCCTGATCTGTCTTGATATATTTCTCTCTCTGTTTTTACGAACCTCTTAACATATTGAAAAGCATTTGGTTTGAGTAGGAATCTAAAAACAGAAAGGAAAGAAGTACTGACTTATGGTCATATTCGGGAAATTGTTGATATGTATAACAATAACTGTTAATTGATTGCATGTTTTGTAGCATATTTAGTTGTTCTGTCTATTCAGAACCAATGATGCAGACTTCTTAATCACATAGCCTTCGCTCCCCTTATACTTTATTTATAATCGGTACTGGATAGCAAAGTTTTTTGCTTAGAACCAGCAAATGAAATATTATTCAATATCTTTGTTACATACGCTCTAGAAATTTCATATTTGAGTTCTGAAAAAATGCAACATTTAAAAAAAAACATTACATATTAACCTGCAGTTTGTCTTCAAGCAAAAATATTGTATTCTTCTAAACTCCCCTTTTTAGATGTATTTGAAAAACTTTGTCCGAAGCATAACATCTTAAGTACATGAGCGATGCTGACAGCACAGTGTACTAGAAAGTGTAATGTGATATAACAATAATTCTATCTTGCATAATTTTAGAGTTATAGCCCTTTACCAGATTTACTTGGAAAACTAACATTCTGAGCACAACTCCAGATGTTTATGAGCAATTTTCTTTAAAGTTTATTCACTGGCATAAAATAACAAAATAAATCAACGAGATATACATAACAAAGTACGCAAAGTGTTATTTCATTTTCTAATTCTTTATCCACTTACATGAAAACTGTACATAACTATAAGGCTTTTTAAAGATTTCCCTTTTAAAGAAAAATGTACTAAAGTACAACATTCAGTTAATTTCTACCCGGCAAGGGATTTAACCATGTGTAACACGACTGTGGTCTTTTTTCTAATTGTACAAATCTGTATTTTTTTATTACATGTATTGCACTACCGGACATTTAAACATAAATTTTATGGTAAATGGTGAACTTTGAAACGAGTATATAATTAATTTGAAGGAAAAAAGCAATATGAACTGCGTCGTATCCACACAGCTTCATAAAAATAGTTATGCAAGCAACATATACCGAACGAAGCGGAAAATAGTGGAGCGTGTTATTGAGTCATTGCCAATAAAATGAGTTATAAACAAAAACATACCTTTTTCGTTCAAAGAGGCGTTTGTTTACATTTTGTAGAATACGACGCAGTTTTGATTCCATAGCCCTGATAAAATGTAATTTGTTACCATTTCAGTCTTTTATGACTGATGACTGTTTAAAACAGTTTCGATCTTTGATGTTTGACAGTTATAAGTGAGAGAACATAACAGTCTCGATTGGTAATGTAAATTTTGGTTAAATTATCAGCTTATAGTGGTTTGGTATTGTCCCACCAAACGAGTTTGGAAGAACTCATTTTAAAAGATACGTTTCCTTTGATCAAATATTGATACTTATTTTTTAGTGAATATATTAATTTTCTGTTACCGTAAACTGAAGGAACAAACAATTCATTTTATAGCCAAAACTTGATTTACGCTGTAACATTGACGTATTTTCCAGCCTTCTTGGTGTTGATTTGTGATTTTTATAATAACATTACAGACAGAAAATCTGATTACAAGACATTTTACTGGATTCCACTTCAAATGCTTACAAACGCAGAGCCTCATTTGCAGTTTTTCTTCTTCTAAAGCAAGCAATGAATAACAACGAATTTAGTTCAATCACATTACATCTCAGTAGGAAGTGCATTAATACTTAGAAATAACTTAATTTCAAAAGTCTTTACAGAATAAATAAAAAGATTGCGTTAATTCGGCTTTGTTTTCACCTAGTTACATCTAAATAACTATTGAAATTAACAGTCTTTACGTTTAAACATTCTGGAAACGACAGTGACCAAAGTTACTAGATTTGTGTAGAAGAGTAGTTTTAGGCGCAATTGTTATCAACTAATAAGCAATGATAATATATAGCTGTACATGTTTTACTTGAGTTGAATAACTAATTATCACGTATTAACATGTTTTCAGATATAGTAAGGAGAAGGAAACTCAAGATTTATTTCAGGAATCTTTTATTTATTAACTACGTTAAATATTGGGTTATCTTAGTCACATATTTACACATGGCTTTAATAACACCATTGCTAAATATTCGATAATTTACCGTCGTCAAAACGTGTGTGTCTTGTTATTGAGCATTCAGATTTGCACCAAAAGATAGAACAAAAATATTAAAAATATTAACGTTTTTACATATCTGAATGTTAACAGAAACTGTTACAAATCAAATAAGTGAAGGCAAAAACTCAAATGGGCGCATAACTTATTCATCTTTAGGACGCATTGAGAAACGCGCAAATTCCTTTCTCTTCTAGATTATTCTGTTTGATGAAATGATTTGCAACAAGAAGTAATACAAGTTTAAAATTATGGCGACATTAAAAAGGAGTAAGTGATTAAGAAGAGCAATTTAATACCAATTTTACTGAAGATAGCTAAGACTTCAGCCTTTAATTTGCCAGAACATTACAAAAAAAAAGATTTAATTTATTACCATGGCTACTGTCATTTTCGATACAAATACAGTTAAACTGAAATTGTGTTTGTATGGAACTTACTTTACAGAGATAATTCCTGAATCACGAATTCGAGCTTGCAATATTACGAAAACAACATTCGTGACATAATATGAATTAATAAGAATATTTTTGTTTGTGTTTATTAAAATCTAAAAATGGTGTAGCAGATCTTATATTTCTTGTCTTAAATGTCATTTTTATGAAGTTCAACACGATCCGACTGTCGACACAATAAAGATTATATGACGATTTTCTAGTTTCACTCCAAAGAAGCTTTTCCGTGCATTTCTCAGACATGAGCTTGTGCGTGTGGAGAAGTACCAAATATCCGTTATCTACATGAACAAAGGATTTCAAAGTCCTTAACGGGTTTTGAACTCACAACTACAAAGGACACGCGATATGAACTCGGTGCCCATAAACACCCGACCTTGGAAGTATACATAATTTATATAATATCTGCTGTATGTAAAAAAACATATTAATATACGTATACACAAAAAGAGCACTAATATCAAATACGTATTCATCAACGACTCCGGCAAATAAGATACTTTAAACATATATTTTGAGGAACTACACCATTTCAGCAGATAATATTTTGATATCATATGTTTTCTATACTTGTCAACATTGACTTACATATTGAACGTTTATTTTTCATACCCTCTGGGATATTGTCAATCGGTTGCTTATTCATGTGTCATCTATAAAATACATAAACATAACAGAGCATATTATAAGACTAACCATATTGCAAAAATATTTTCTTATCATTACTTTTTAATGCCATTTAAAGATTTCTATTCGTTTAGTTGTGAATAAGTAATTACATATTTGTGCAAATTGACCTTCAAAACTGATATAAATCATCAGTTTATCTACAAAATTGAAGTAAATATTAATTAAACTAGATTAAACAGTATTTAACTTCTTAAGTCCCTTAATATTATTTTTAAAGGAGTACAATTGAAGATTAAATGGGCTACAAACATGTTGCAATTCTTTCGTATGTCAAGCAGATTTTTTCATTCTGTTTATTTCAGTATAAGGCCAACCGTACAATGACCTTTTTAAGATATAGCTGAACAATTTTTTAATTGGGGTTTACGCCACACTTAAGCTTACACCTGAAATATATTATACAAAAGGCCTGTGAACAGGCCGATATGATAATGAATAGCACCGCAGTCTGTCTTGTATATAATTTATATCCCTTTACATGAAGTTCCTGCGATAATATCGGTCAACAAACACTTCTAGTGGAAGCCTTTAACGTTCAATGAATTGAACGTAATTTGATTCCCGTTTCTTTGGATGTTTTCCAGCCATAGAATTTTTTCTCATAATTGTATGTATTCAGTTCTTTTACATATTTAAATGAATGATGCGTAATTTACATTTTGTGAAAGGCTTTTTTTCTTATTCATTAGTCAATTATTCTGTCTAAGACGGACAATAACTCCTAATCTTAGAAATTTGATTGAACCGAATACATATAATTAAAAAGGATTTAATAAAAATCAGCCGTTTATGTAAAAGTGTACTTACTTACAGTAACACAGCCTTATATATATTTCGTAATATACTCAAAAATTTGTTTTCATTTGGTTTTTATGTAATTTAATTCAGCTTTCTAGAATTGATGTTCTCAAAAAACGTAAATGCGAAATACATAATTGTTAAATAGTAAGGAACCCTATGCAACAAAATGAATAAATGACGCATATGTGCTGTAGTATCATGTTTTTAAACTTTGTCATATTTTCAATTTCAATACTTAGCTAAAAATGTAATATAAAATAAAATTGGCATTGAGAAAGCAACAAATCATGAAGGCAGACTTATATTGGTAAAGGAGTGCTCTGAGGTGTACAATATCGTTTGCACTATGCCGTCGTTCAAATTCTAAAATGTTTGTTCATTGCTATATTTGCCACTTTGATATATCACGATCATGATAAATATTCTTTTGACACTTCGTGATATCCTATGTTTTTTACTGGATATATAAAAAGGAGTGTCGACAAAATTAGAAAAGGTAATTAACATTTTTAGTGGGCGGTAAGTCAATATAAAATATACATGTTGACTAACATTGCTGCGGTGCCTAGCCATAAGCTTGATAAACATATATTTATAAATTGTAAGGAAAAAAAACCGTAATTTATTTAAAAAATACTGTCAATGTACTATACTGACGAATTTGACATCTATAAGTTATTTGATAACAAGTGTTAAAAGTTAAGAAGGCTCTGCAACTGCTGAATTGCTCAGACCATACCATATTAAAATAAAATACATTTGCAACATTGTTTCAAACTTTCCCATATGCTGCATAATTCGGCTTTATGTCTTAAATGCATAGATAAATTGAATATAATTATAAACGGTCATCAAATTCATATAAAACAAGATTACGAGTCGAACTGTAAAACTGAAGCTGAGAAAAATGACCTTTTCTTTGTGATTGTTGTCAGTAATAAAATGCTCAACAGTTTAAATATATACGCTCTTTTTTACGAAATCAAATTTATGTTTTACACGTTATCATATTTACCTTAAATTTTTACTTAAATACCGTGTGCAAAACACAATCGTCGTATCGCTTTACTAAATACATGCGTAGAAAAATGTATTGAACTAGACGAAGTTGCGGGATTTAATACGGTATGCAAGGTAATTATAAAGTAATGAACTAATGATAGCAGTAAAACAAACCAACAAAATAAATGACACCAAGTACTCAACAATCTTTATTTTGTATCCAGATGGTAGCGTTATATCCATGGCATTACATGGATTATTAAATTTATGAAAATGTGCAGACATTATTAAAAAGCTCCTGATGTCACAATTACCAACATAAGTCATTCTAGTAATCACTCGGTACTTTTAAAGTAAAAAATAAAATTTTGAAGAAAAAGAGAAGATGAAGTAAAGGTCGTAGGTCAAAACTTAATCTAAATGGGTAAGTAAGTATACTGGATCGTCAATAATTCAGTCTAATAAAGAATTTAATCGTTAAACCAATAAATCTACATTATGTATAGATCAGCAGAAATGAATATGACAAAAACAACAATTGTTATTTCAATTTGGAAGATTTGTTATGTGAAACACCTAACATTTACATTTTAAAGACTCTCCTATAAATTTTACACAAAATGGATTTGAAAAAAAAAATTCATACTGTTAATTATTCTATCACAAGAACATAAATGTCAAGTTTTATCTGTATCTGCAATAAAGATGAAAAGAAACCCCTGTTAATTTGACGAAAAACAGCAAAAAAACAACTTGTTCTTCAAATATAAAAAAACATGTAACATTACAAAAATAAAATATTTGCTTCAAAGTGAAGACATCACGTTCATTCTCTACTGCTGAGATTCAAACGGGTGATAGTTTGAAAATTGCGTAATCCGTCTTGACAGCCGAACATCGATCTATTTTCCAGCTCCTTGCCGGTGGCCCTGTGGTGCGTAGTTGTATATAGGGGGTGCATTCATTGATTACCAATCTTTCCTGCTGGTCTTCGTTTGTTAGGCATGCCCCTTCAAACCCCCTTTGTTGCGCAAGTATTCTTAAGGGATCATACACCGCCTTTTATGCAATGGCACAACGTGTTACATTGAAAGTTCCATCATAAAATAGAGAAAATATGAATCCCTAAAGAAAAAGCAAAAAGGCAAAATTGAAAATATTGCAGACTCAGTTTGATAAATCAAACTGAGCTTTAACATCTAAGTGTTGCCTTTTTCATTCTTAAAAGTTTCAATAGTTCCATATTATTTTAAAAAAGCATTTATCTAAACCTTCAGACATCGCACATAGATCTTCAACTTCATACTGTTACATTTAACAATAATGTACTAAGTTTCTCAACATATCTTTGATATAAAAAATAACTGACTGCAAAATGCATCACATAAGTGGGACACTTACCTTTTTAAAGATAAAATCATACTCATTGATTAAGAAATAATTGCATTTTTTACACTTTCACATATTTCAACTAAACAGTACAAATGTTAACAGTACAAATGATATATTAGTCGTTTTATCTTATTTTAATCAGTTGACTTTTAAATTGAATCACAAAAGGCACACATGATATTTTATGCATTTGTCGTGTAATGAAAGAAACTATTTTGAGTCACTCGATTTTATCATATGTAAACATTAAAATGTCTTAAAGTTATGCTAAAGTTTGTTTGTTTGTTTGGATTTTTACGGCACGTCAACACATAACTGGCCATATCGTGCCGAATGCTATAATAGGCTTAAAATGTTATGTAAAACTTTGTAAATGACAATAGAAATGAGCCAATTAGATCCTAGAATACAAGTTTATCTCTTTCAAATAATCAATTATGTTTTTTGATGGAATTGTATTAAAGAGTTCTTTGAGTGAATTTACAGAATAAAATCTATTACGGGCCTGTGAAAAATCATGACATTCAAGAAGAAAATGCTTGACAGTAAAATTTTCATTACAACCTACACAGAAAGGGGCATTGTCATTTGTGAGGAGATAAGAGTGGGTAATTTTAGTGTGTCCAATTCGGCATCGAAGAAGAACTGTTTGATCACGGCGGTTTGACAGAGATAGAGATGGTGACACATCAAGAGATGGGTTTATATCGTGAAGTTTATTAAAAACGGCATTGTCCCAATTTGCTTTCCATTCAGATGATACGAGTTTATTTATAGCCAGTCTAAAATCACAAGCAGGTAACAATAATATATGATAAACAGATCATCAAGGAAAGGCGGCGTTCAATGAACACAGCCCCAACCCGACCCAGTAACAAGAGTCAGTGGCAAGGAGCACAGGAGGACCCCAAACAAAAAACATGGTCAGTTTTTTTGAAAATTAAATGATTGTTTAGCTAAAGCATCTACTTTTTTATTTCCTCGTATACCTGCATGACTTGGAATCCAATATAATTTAACAGATTTTGTTAAAGTCAGAAAAGATGTTAATCGAAACAAACTTGCAATTTTAGCTATCTTGATCCTTTGTCAGTTTATCATTTAAAACATTTTACTTGAACACCTATCAAATGCACTGACACTTGGGGTTTGGAGCTCAAAACGCCTTTAAAATCCAAATAAAATGCATATTTGTCAATCCCAGCACATGTACTGGTCATATATATCAAAAAAACTTAATATAAGCCGTTTTGAAAAAATTTCAATATTTCAACATCTATAATAATACACAAGATAAAAATGTTCGCCGGAAAAAATCCGCACCCCTACCGTCATAATCACCATGTATTTTATTCCATTGCCAATATTTTCACATAATCCTTTGGTCCATCGACACAGAAGATATAAATCTTCACGATGATGGTCAATTTTTAACTTCAACGGTAATATAAACAACGCAACAGCCAAAATAAATATCAAGATTATCGCCGTTTTCCTTCAATGACATTATCTTTCGATAAATTCATACGTGCCAGTCGGCTATGACCGAAGCCATCCGATTATGTGGTTCCCAAACTTAAAAGCGCTGCGCATTTTGCACACGGCAAAGCTGGGGCCACATTATCGGATCGGATAAAAAAATCATATTTGTTTACATTCTTTGACCAATTTTGTGGCTGAACCTACTAATACGCCTTCGATATGATCCTGATTCTACATGAAGATGTTTTCTGACGATGTATTGATTGATCTATAAATTGTTTCCAAATCTCTGCTGAATTTTAAACAATTAATTACAATATTGTACAAGAAAAGATTGATACCATTACATTAGCTTTGTTTAATATAAAGTAGCTTGCATTCCCTTTGTTCATTTATCAATAGCAACTTTCTGAAAATATTACATTACTTTTCTTTCATATCTTTTTGTATGATTTGGACGGAATTCGTTATTTTTTGAATAAAGAACAAATACAGTTTTGATACTGAACAAGATGTATTCATCGTATTAAGGGGCCGTTTTAGTCACACTGACATTGTCTTATCTGCGTCTTTATTGTTTGGAAAACAACATTTGAAAATATAAGTTTTCCTTGATGGAAGGATTCTTATTATTCACTGAATTCGTATCACAAACTATGTAATTGAAACCTGTCAGAAAATTTAATTCATTGCCATTACTATCAGAACAGTGAAGCATCGCGAATTGATTGTTGCTATGCAACATAAACGCCTTTGCAATCTTTCTTGCTGTTGCTTGTGTGGCTTAGATAATATCATTATGGAACCTAGATAGCAATTTTCCTTCTTCTGTTGCAACGAAGATAATTTAATCAGCTTACTACTCATTTTCAATTGCAATCAGACACGGGAAATCTTATTAAAAACCTTTTTCATGTAATATAATTGATGACAGTTAAGTCACGCGTTGTCGCCGTATCCATTTAGTAAGTATTTCAATATCGGTTTATAGTAAAAGTATTTGAAGACATATTTTAACGGTGCGGTATGTGATTGATGACTTTAACAAGAATAAACTTTTCTAAAGACAAATTGCTACCACAGAAGCATCCCAAATTTTAATTGTGTTGATTGTCTTATTCTAATAAATAAATGAATATACATAAATAAATAAATAATATAATGAAATAATTTATCAATTTCTTTGAATCATATACTAAAGAAAATGACAAACTGATTATAATACAATTGACATGAAGTCCAGTTCAGGTTTGGTTTTATGTATACAATCAAATTAAACAAATAATGCTTGCAATAAATACATAACGACATGTGTTCCTGTGATTTCTAGCTAAATTAAGTTTTATTTTGCCACTCTCAGATATTTATATAAATTATCAAGATCAATCTCTATAATTCTAATATGAAAATAGGAATTGTCAAGCAGCGGTTAAAGTTCATATAAACTTCTTGGTAAATATTTTAGAAAATCTGAGTAAGTGTAATCAAAGGAAATAATTTTCTTTCTTTTTTGAACTTGCAATGACCCGATAAGGACATCAAATGGCCATATTTGTTGTTCGACTTATCTTGCCTATGGAAACAATGTTGGGGAATATGCGTAATATACTACTATATTCAATAAACAAAGCTGTCAAATTAAGGATGAAAGTTAATGGATGGACGCCATTATCCTCCTTGAAATGATCACAATTATGTCCAAAACATGACCTTTTAATCACAATAAATAAATAAGACAGAAATCAATACGCTATGTTATGTGTTACTTAGAAAATGAAAAATATAACAGCTCAAGTCTTGTTTAAACAGTTTTTTAGATACCAAGAAACAAATAGCTAAACGAGCATTTTATTTGTTCGATTTAATTTTTTTCCGACAAAATGATAGTTGTTGGCAAAATTTGACTATTTAAAAGAGGTGAAGAAGGTGTTAAAACTTATTCTATTTCACATTTTCTGCTTTCTATTTTGTATTTACGTTTTTTAGAATGTTATGCTAGATATATCGCAAAATATTAAAAGGTGAATAAATTTGTGTATCAATGACTTCCCGCTCATGTACCGGTATATCGAACATTAAACAGTATAATGTATAGTATGCGTTATTGTAACTAATACGATAACCAGGTTTTTATTCTCACGAATGGTATTGAAAGCAAAACATTCCCTTGAAATAGTGTTTTTTTGTTGTAAATAATATCTTTTAATCTTATTTATTGTAAAATAGTTGCCTGTTTACTTACCATGTTCCTCATTTTGGAGATAGATTTGCATAGTTCGGCTTTCTTTTTGAACAATTCCCGCATTATTTTCATAATCCTGCGTTACAAGATATACACGACGACATCAAACGAGGCAATGTGTACATTTGTTTTTCTAGCTATATCTTTACAATTTGCAAAATTAGATTATGGACAAACCGATGTTGCTGAGCGGCACCGCAGAGAATTTCTTGTATTATGGTTATATCTTTTAACATTAAGTTCCTGCGGAATGTCGATCAAGAAACGCATCTAGTTAAAGCATTGTGTCTGCAATGAATGGACCGAAATTTGATTTCCGTTTTCTTTTGATGTCACCAAGCCTTGGATTGTTTACATTAATTTTCTATACATTTCAGAATAAATGATACTTTTTCTAGATATTGTGAATGATTTAGGTTATTCAATGGTGGCTTATAGTGAATTAAACGAATTGCTCTTAATTTGCTTTTAATACATCAGTATAATGCTTTAATGAAACGGGACGTATAGTGAAAAGATTGATTAAAATAGAAAATATACGATGCATCATAATATGAATTGTATATATTAATATCATCTACAATTTAACTTTACTCACACAGTTTCCTCTTGGTTTTCATATTAATCAACCCCGCTTAATTGAAATTGCGCTTATACGTAAATTGTTAAAACCTACATATTCTACGAGTTAGAGGCACTCCTTTAGCTGAGCGGCACCGCAGATAATTTCTTGTTATGGTTATATCTTTTAACATGAAGTTCCTGCGGAATAATCTAGTTAAAGCATTGAGTCTGCAATGAATGGACCGAAATTTGATTTCAGTTTTCTTTGGATGTCACCTAGCCATGGATTATGGACACTACTTTTCTATACATGTCAGAATAATGATTCTTTTTCTGAATATTTTTATTAGTTTTAATTATTTAGGTCTTTTAATAGTCGCTTATACTGTATTAGACGAATTACTCTTAACTTGCTTTTATATGTAATACATTAGTATAACATTTAAAAGGAACAGGACGAATAATAATTTTTTTATTAAAAGCACGACAAGTATATACCCAAAAAAATGGTATTGACTATTTCATAATATCCATTTCAATACTTACAATGATTACTTTCAGTTTAACATAAAGGACTGATAGTCTTCACGCGATGACGTAGGAAAAGTGTCTTGATAAACCTCATATAACAGGCTAGAAACATAATAATGTATGTATAGAATTGTAGGAGTCACTGATACAAAGAAAGTCATGATGTTAATAAAGTCTTTGATATAATATTAAACTTATATTTTTGTTTGAATGTCTTTAAAACAGATTTGTAATATATGTAATTATGTATGTTTTTCTGGGCTTCAGAACCTCGTGGATATGAAACGAGAGGCCCATGATGGCCCACAACCTCTCACCAGAGGATATCGTCTGCATTGACATAATTTAATAAGTCGGCATTCCTAATAATTCAGTTTTTAAATTATCAAAATCAACAGGTTTTCGTTTCACTTGAAACTTAAAGACAGAAACGCATATTAAATTTTTAAACATTATAAATAGAAAATCAATTAAGTGTCTGCTATAAGGTTTAACTGGCTCGGCACGAAAAAAATGAAGGGGTGGGCAGAGCCTCGACCATAGTATTTTTCTTAGCCTTGCCTGATAATATTTGTAATATCAGACACTTGCGTGGTATTTTGTATAAAACATACCCGTGGCGCTTTTGCGACTCCGTAAAACGTTAGTGTCCGGTCGTGCATATATTTTGGACTGACGTCATTTGCGTTATAGACACGTCAATGAACAAATGATTCTGCTTCACTGTAAAAAGTTCTTACTATAGGCATATGATGAATAGAATAGTATTTTCGTGTAGCTTTAATACTAAATTTATTGAACTTGTTGAATAAAATAATTTTACTCTCGCCAGAGGCTCGCATAAAATAATTTTATTCAAGTCGTTCAATAAATTCAGTATTGAATATACAATCATTCAATATCCTCTCTATACGTTGCTTTTAAAACAAATTTATGATATTTTTGAAAGAAATAAAAATAAAATTTGGCAATTCAAAAAAGGGTTTAACTTCATTACCACAAAACAAGAGGCACCTATTGTTCTTTTTTTAATCATGAATGAGTCGCTACAAAAATACACTTTTTTCAGAATTTCTGATAAGTTAAAGCAATTTTCAAGAATTTAAATATCATTAAACAACGCTTTCAAGGTTGGAAAATGACACTGCGTATCGTACAAGAACAAACATGGCATGTTTTTTTTGTTATCCTAAATCAAAATTCAAGTATAAATATGTTCAACTGCTGCATACTGAAGAATATTATAAAAGAAAACAAACTTAGATTTTTACACACATGGAAATTACAGCAATACATTTCTCTAACAATGCTACAATGAATCCTACAGCAGAGATTGTCGCGGATTTAAAATCAAAACAAAAGTGAATATGTTTAACACAGGCTTAGTTTGGTTCGGTAGGTTTATAGAAGATAATGGACAGAGTTACAACTCTCTGGCAATTCGCCTAAATTCTATAATAGTTGGTATGTGTTGTCAATTTCTTCGAATTATTTGAATCTTGATTAGATTGGAATTCTTTGTTGTGAAATAAGTATCAAACTAACTAAGGATTGTTATATCTATACAGGGTTACTTGATAGTCCATATTGCTGTTTATCTTGACAATTTCACAAAGTGCTTATTGATCATCAGTCCCAGCATTAACAAGCTAAAACCTGCGAAGAACTGGAAATAATTCAATTTCCGTTCTCTATGCTCTCCGTTCATCCATTAATTGTTTTTCATATCTGTTTTCATTTTTTTCTGGTATAAAATGAAAATGGTTGACATCATACAGGACTTGTGCATTCTATATCTATGAATGACAATATCCTGTAAAATTGATATCATTTAATATCACGCACACATTGTTCGAAACAAATTACATCTCAGCGTGAGTCTTTTATTGACTTAATTCACTTGACTCTATTTAACCCTTTTAATGAAATCGCTTGCTTTTAGTTGATGAATCATTTATTTAATGTACAATGCAACAGTAAATAAAATAAATCTATATCAATATCTAATGCAGTCTATAATAGACAACAATGCTGTTAAGGGCCGTTTTACACAGCAAAAGTAAGAATTTGCGATGTAGATTTCATCGATTTGATCGCAGCTAACTTCTACTCTCCGTTGCACCGGTCATCGCAGAACTCAACTTTACTTATGAAAAGTTATGAAAAACAGTATTATTTAGTAGCATCTACAAATGTGATCATACTTTTATTGCAATAACAGATAATATATATAATTGTACACGATTTCACAGTATACCAGTTGTTGTAAGCACACTAATGTCTTCCGCAGACGCAGAGCAGGAGTATATTAAAAAGGAAAAGGATGAGTACACAGATCAACAAGGGAGACAAAGTCCAATACAACACCTAGCTATGCAGGGCCAAATGTTATGCACTTTAAATGCGAATTAAACTATATAAGATATATTAAAAACAAAAAAAAATCATGTTTTATTTTCATATACAATTTCACGATATCTTGTTGATAAAAAAGGTTTTAAAACATTCACATATTAGACTGCTGAAATATAAAGGTACTCTAGAAATAAAAATTATATAAAAATGATTGTGTCAGGAAACATACTAACAATTGTGTCAGGAAACGTTCTAACACAAGACGTCACATACAAATCAAATAATTGTACTTAAAGTCTGATTGATGTAGACACCATTTTGTAAATTGATTTTCATCTCCATGGTTACAGCAATATTGTAATTTACAACTGTAACAAAGTTATTGTAGTGATTGACTGATCAATGTTATAGTCAGGGACGACATTTCAATGATTTCTGAGGATTTATGTACCATTCAATATAATTAGCCAATTTTATTTCTGTTGAAATTCAATATAAATCAATTTCATCCGAAAACAATTGCGGATTAATTGTACAACACAATAATATATCTTTATAACGATGAGTATTCACCTAGAAATTTAACAGAATTTAATAACACTATTGATAGTTATGTATTATATACATCAATATAGATAAGTTAAAGAAGTAAACCAATTTCATTCTTTTTGCTTTTGATCGCCAACGTTTCCACCAAGAAATTGATTAAGATGGTTTGTAGCGTTTTGAATATCTATTTGAATGCTTACTTGATAAATGTTACACCAAACATTTGACTAAATCTTCATTTCTTCTGCGAAGACAATTTAAATTAAGTTATATTCCTAGTATTTTTGCAATTCCAGGTAAGATGTAAACCGATTCAATTCAATTAGTTGCTAATTATTACTTGTTGCAAAAAAAGCAAATCAGCAATTAGGTTCAACGACAGAAAGTATTTGAAGGGGAATCAAGTAAAGTGTCTTGTAATAAGATTTTCCCTCTATAATGCTATTATAGAAATCACAAATCAACACCTAGGAGGCTTGCAAATAAATCAGTGCTTCGATAAAATAACTTGAGGCTATTTTATGAATTGTTTATTCTTACAGATTACAATAAAAAATATTATGTTTGATTTATGTATAAAAACCTTAATAAATTATTATCTTTTTTAGAAATAAACTTTTATATCCATTTAAATAAATGTCAGATGTATCTGACAAATAAAGCCTTTCTGATCTACCTATTCGATAAATCTCTTCATAAAATTTTTTACAACTACCAACACATAAAGTCACATGAAAAGCTGAAATATTTTAAATCGATCAATTTTAACAATAACATTTATTTTCCTATAAATATTCAACCAAAGAAGTGTGAGCATTTCATATCACGGAAGATTCCCTTTCTGAAATTTGCTAAACCTTCCCGCTTCATGGGCATATTTCCTTTAGAGGTTCGTATATCAACAATACAAAACAAGAAAAACTTGTCAGAAAATAACACTCTTTCAGACACAAAACTTAATAAGCTATATGTTTTGGAGTCATCTCCCGACATTAAAAACAGATCGATGGTTGGCTGTCAAGACAGATTAGATGCTTTTCAAACTATCGCCTGATTCTTCACAATAAGTTATTATACATGATTGTGATGTATGTCTTATAAGGAATCTTAAGAAGAATATTTTAATTTTATTAAACAGGACTGAACACGTTGGCTTTTTTTTAACGATTATAATATATAATGGTTATTATTTTTATAGCTTCTTTTGAGGAAAACGATATTTCTTTTTATCAAAATATTTAAGGGACTCCACTTAATTTTTTGACATGACAGGACTGGAAATAATTTTGGAGATTAATGTTCCATTTGATGTAGATCTCGACCAATAACTTGTGTGCAAAACTTTTCAGATCATTCGCGCACTCCGTTTTTCCAGAATAATTATTCTTTTTGCAAAAAATGACCCAAAATTAAAAAGGGTTGACCAATGCTTTTGAATAGCTGTGCATGTAGGTACAGCTTTATACTTTGATCCGTTATAAAACGATCAAAACACACGATATAACAATAGCTGATAATATGACACGAGCTATGAATCATTTATTTGCAAAATATAAAATAATCTATAAACGGCAATATCTTAACATTTCATTTAAATAGTGATTAATGCATAAATAGCATCGTATGATTTTGTTTTAATCTAATTGTTCTCACCAAGCATGTTATTTCCAACTTTAAACGCTTTAAAGTATGCGACCAATTAATTTACGATGACAAAACAAAGCTTTATTGTTATGGATGTCATGTTTCAACAAACTTGAGTTGAATAATAATCCCACATAAAATTTTTATTATTCAACATAAATTGAAAGACATGTCCGTAAAATAAAATTATATTCCTTAAAATGTTTGTCTTTTTGTGATACTCAAAAATTGCTGTATAATTGGCCATTTTCCGGCGCTAAATTGTGAGTGGAATTTTATTTTGTACAACAATTTGCATTCAGAACAGATATAATCATATGGTTTGCTAATGTGTTTGAAGAGTTTGAAAAAAAAACCATTACATTTAAGGGCAAAACACTCTGTATTTTCTTACACTTAAGATGATAACACGCAAAGATAACACAACGATAACATCCTGTATATGCTGTTTATGTTTTACAATATATTTGCCTATCAGCAGTTTTTCAAAACAAATACAAGGCTAAGCAAAAGTGATTATGTCCAAAATGAACCTTCATGTTACTATTTATAGCATCACAAATATCACATTAATTTCCAGGAAGCACACGGACGTTTCGAATGATACCGAACGCACTTATTGTCTGTTCTAAAGGAATGTTTAACTAATACCGTAATATCTGTCATTTACAGCACTGTTGCTTTAATGCCATATGTTTCAAACAAATTCATTTATAAACTCAATGTTACGCAAGAAAAACATAATTATGGCAAATCGACTGCAAATCTAAATTCCTTGTTCAAATAATTCAATCATGGCAGGACGACCACACATTGCTGTTTACGAAATTTACCTTTGTCGTCTTGGTTCATTGTAGCACTTCTGGTCTTTATTCTATGAATTAAATTTGTTTCATTTACAGGGTCATATGGTCCAAGCCAACCAAAATCATTTAGAAAAACAGTCAAATCAAAGGATCAAACATAGTTCGTACAAATATATATAATTATTTTTTGAATGAACTAATTGTAAGTTGAATTAAACCTTGTGGAACGTTATTTATAACACGCGTTTGAAGGTAAAGAATCAAAGACGCATAACCGTCATAATTTCATTTAGGCTTGGGCGATTTGACCTGAAATAACTAAATGGAATCAGAAACGTCATTCAAAAATGCAAACGAATCAAATATAATCCAAGTATTAATTATTTGGTGTATTGAACATTTAATGCGATAAGGTTATCCCGGTATTCAGATAATAATATACCAATTTTCTACCCTCCAGAAGTTAAAGAAATCATCATTAGCTCTTATGTACATTTTTCTAGAAACTGTTTTCTCGTTGCATTATAAATTGGAAAAAACAAGGATATTCAAAATGTTCGCCAAAATGATAAGTCGTTGTTGTTAAATGATTGTTTATGTTTTTGTACTACAAACATTTGTCATTGTAAAAAGAATCAGTACAAATAAATTTTCCATAAATTAAGAATATAATCAATACACAAACATAAAAACAGCATCCAAAAACAACAAAACAACAATATCAATAACAACAACAAAAACTAGCAAACAAACAAACAAATAAAAGATACATGACAAGGCGAACATTAATTCTGCATATAATATCTTTATAATTGATCACAAAAGATTATGGATAAAGCGATATTGATGAATGGCACCAATGCATATCTTGTTTATCAGTTATATCCTTTAACATGGAATTTCTTTGGAATATTGAACATCAAAAGCCCCCAGTGATAGACATTGGTCTGCAATGAATTTCAAGTAATTTGCTTCCCGTTTTCTTTGGCTTCAATCCAACTATGGACTGTTTTCCATAATTGTTAACATTGTGTAACTATACACATCATAAATAAAGATAACTATTCTACATATAATAGTAGGAAGTTTCATGAAAATTAAAGGCACATTATGCCTCAGAAATGATTTTCTTTCATCTTTAGACAGTTTATAATGTTTAAATAGTGGTTTTAGAGAATGTTTGATACTTATCACAATAAATGTTAAATTATTTGTGATTAAAGTAGCAAAATGTAGTATTTTGATTTCCATACAAAATAATTAATCGCCATAACTTTACTAGCTGACAACAGTTACAGAAGCAAAATATGATTCAGGTACTTGGCCAATGATTATTGTTTTGGAATATTTAACAGGACACAATAGAAAAAAATATTTGTAAAGCAGTTTACATGAAAAGCAAATTAATAATCCAATAGTTCTATAATATATCATCAATTAAAATGAAACTGATAACATTTTTAGCGTTTCTATTTTGCTTCATGAAAACAGCTAAAATACAATTATTGATGTTAAATTATCAAAATACGTAAATTTGAAAGAGCAACGTATTTCAGATTATTTCAGAGAGTAAGAAACACTCCTTCTTCGAATATTAAATCAATTTCAATATAATATAGTTATTGTGCATTAAATTGTTTCTACTTGAAGTTCCATAAAACTATCTGCCTTGTTAATTTAAAGAAACCGTTCTAAAATGATCAAGTTGTAATACATCTATGCTAGTGTTTAGATGTCTTAATCTGTTATCGCCATCGTTTTATATGAAAAACCGGAGATAGAAGATCTCTGGAAGCCCTGTGGTATTCTTATTTTAATTGTTAATGTATTGTAAAGTAAATAACATTATCTCAGTTAAATGGCATTTCGACTGTCGTCGGTTAACCACGGTATATATTCCGTACATACTTCAATATCTAGATAATGTAGTATGTACGGGATATATACCGTGGGTAACCAACTTTTTCAAGAAAAGTGTAGCATCTTTATATTCAAGGTTTAACAATTAATATAATTAGAAATAAAACGTACAATGTATTGTGCCCATATTAAGACGTGATAAACAATAAGTTTATTACACAATGTACATTGACAGGTGCCTAGTGGAGGTTAAGCACGTCCAAATGTACCTAATGTTGACTTACCGCCAGTCAAAATGCATCGTCGGTTACCCACGGTATATATCCCGTACATACTACATTATCTAGATCATCTAAATCTTAGATTGTTAGGTATTCAACATTTTATTGCTGATAAATTTTCATTGATATTTCCAAAGTACATTGTATTTCTACCTTATTTAATGGTATTGAAAACAAGTGTTTTACAGAGCCTTTCCCACGCAAACGGAAATAAACGTTTTATATTCCGACAAATTTAGATGACTTTTCCAGTAAATATCATTGAATAGAGTAGTTTAATGATGTCATTTGTCCGGATAATTTTACATTAAATGATTTTATTTGCAATGGTTTCCTTAGATTAAATTCAACAAAAAGTTGTTCTAATCGAATACATGAAATATGATATTTTAAAATATCATTATTTAATAACAAAGTATATAGGATATATTCCCTTTATAAGTTCGTGAAATGATAAAAGATAATGATTTTTTTATCATTATTTGACATAGTTCAAGGCAAAATGAGGAAACAATTCGTGAAAGTCACATTTTGTCATTATTTATTGTAACTTAAATTTAATACTGATTAAAAACGCTTTCACAAAGATGACAATACAGATCATATAACTACCAACAGACCTCGTTTGTGGTGATGGATCGGGAAAGAAAGCAATCGTTCTCTTTCTACTTTGTGAAAACAAATTGCCCAGAACTCGGCTCTCTCAGCTCTTTCTCGTGATTTTTGTGTTATCTGGGCGCTTAACGGGTACGGACTTAAAATGTAAATTGAAAAAAGTTATTGAAAGTATCTGTTGATATTAAAACATGATGATTTTGTGCAGTATATTAAAAAAAGATTTATCAATTGAAAAGTAATCTTAGTTTTCACAGCATTCTGTTATTGATTAAACAGAATCGGGGAAAAATACTTATAATTACTACGTAGCATAAGTACATAAATTATAATTTAATATACAGTTTTCATATTTTTTGACAGAACTAAATTAGAAGACCCGGTGACGGACAGTTCGCGTAATGTTTACCGTCGATCCTTTTGTAGCGCTATTTGCAATTAACGTCACGAACGTCCCGTCAATGTTTCCTTTTTTCCCTTGACCTTTCCTATCTGTTGTCACTGGGTCTCTTGCCCAAGCTGAAAAAGAATGTCCTGTCTGTCGATTAATTGCCCTTCGTTTGAATAATCTTCACCTTTGTAGCTAAGAGGAATATCATTTATTGGAAAAAGGTAATAATATCTCGAATTTTCAATTTTTCGACGCTATGACCACTTCTGTTCAAAACTTTATGATTTAGCCACATAATGTCTAAATGAAGTCAGAATTAGACATAGTGTCAATTTAATATAAGAAGTTGTGCCGGTGAAATATTTTGAAAGACAGAGGTAAAATTATAAATAAACTAAGAATTACAACTACAGTAGGCTTCAAAAAATATTTTGATGCATTCGGCCGAGTGCATGTTACCATAGTTTTTCAATGTAGGAAACACGTGTTCAGCAAAATAATTTAATGAAATTATGTTAAAATTGTTAACAATAGATTTCGACCGCCGTAAATATGACAATGTTCTAAATTTATTAACATAACATAACATAACATAACATAACATAACATATTCTTTATTTGGCATAAAACGACAATATACATTTATAGCCAATACAGTAAACAATCATGTAATGTAAGAACATGATATACAATATAAATACCATAATGTTTTACAGAGAAAGTTCTTGTTGCTACAAAATTTGAATAAATTTAAGTTCCTGTTATCTTACAATAGAAGAACATCATTGATAATATAAAGACCTTGACAAAGTTGAAATGTTGTATTTGGTGCTACAAAACTTGAATAAATTTAAGATGCTAACTGTTGTCATTTCTTTCTTAAAATGGAAAATACAAAAAATTTGACAAGATACTAACTGTTGTCAGTTTTTTCTTAAGATGAAAAATACAAAAAAAATTGACATCTGAATAAATTTAACCTACTAATTGTTGTCAACTCTTTCTTTAAATGAGAAATACGAAAAATTTGACAAGTAAAGTAATAACTGTTGTCCTTTTTTTCATGTGAAAAATACAAAAAAAATATATATGACAAAGACAAAAATATACTAAATGTTGTCAGTTCTTTCTTTAAATGAAAAATACAAAAATTTTGACAGGTTATTCAACATTTGGGTATTTGTTGTAGACATTAGTTTTTCAAATTTATGAATTGATGGCCAACGACAATAGTATGGTTTCAAATATTTGCGACGTAAACTATAGTATTTGGGGCAAACTAGCAAAAAATGGAATTCATTTTCTATCACGTTTAAATTGCAATTCGTACATAGTCTGTTTTCTTGCGCTACGTTTTCGTATCGACCCGTTTCTATTGCTAGGTTATGGGATGACAATCTAAATTTTGTAAGTGATATTCGAAATTTGTTTATGTTAACTTTATTAAGATAGTCTTCAGTTTCGAGTGAGCGTTTATAGATGCTGTATGACGATAGTCTACTAGAATTTCTTATATTACTATACCATTCTTGCTTGTAAATGTCCAATATTCTATTTTTAACTTGTTGAAAATTTATTGTTATATGTTCTTGATTAATCCATATGTTCGACATTCCTATATCATTTAAAATCTGTTTAATTTGGCATGCCCAGTTGTTACCACCATAAGAAAGACCGTTTTCTGCATCAAATTTTAAGACATTATACATACGTTTAAGCAGACAGTCATTTTGTAATCTAATTAATTTTGTCAAATATTTTAACATTATAAATTTACGATGTATTCGCATTGGATGTCTACCGGTTTCGCCATAAAGACCATCCAAGTTTGTTGCTTTCTTAACACATAAGACTTTTCTGAGAAATTTACAATGGATCGTTTCTATATTTTTTCCTTCTTGATATCCATAAACTTCAGCACAATAGTTTAAAACTGAGCCTACCATACTATCAAAAAGTTTAAATTTGTCTCCAATAGATAATTCTAATTGATTAAACACTGTAAATAAATTATGCAATGAAAACGAAGCATGTTGTGCTAATTTCTTTTGAGTTCTATTCCAATGTCCATTTTTAAATAAATTAATCCCAAGATATTTAAAAAAAATTACGTTTTCCAGAATATGTCATTATATACGAAATTGTAACTTGTATGTCTGCCTTTTTCAAAAATCATAATTTTTGTTTTATTAGTATTAACTTTAAGTCCCCAAGTTTGACAATATACTTGTAAATCATTTAGCATAGATTGGAGTGCCATAGGCGTATGTGCAAATAAAACGGCGTCATCCGCGAAGAGCAGCAGAAATATTTTAGCGTCGTCGATTTTAAAAAGGTCTTCTATATTGGAATTTATATTTTCTACTATATCATTCACGAAGTATAAAAATAATAATGTGGAACTGGGGTCCCCTTGTTTTGCGCCAATATTTGAATCGAAAAAAGACGAGACTGTATTGTTATATCTAATAGCAGCTTTAACGGATGCGTACATACATCTTATAGCCGTTACAAATTTTGAACTTACATTTTCTGACAATAATTTCTGAAAAATAAATGTTCGATCCAATTTGTCAAAACATTTTTCGAAATCGAGGAAACAGCAATATAATTTTTTTTCTTTCTGATAATGACTTAACGATTATAGAGTGTAAAAGAAATATGCAATCCGTTGTGGATTTTCCCTTCTGGAAACCATACTGATTGTCAATAATTTTACTATGTTTAACGGACCACTTCGTTAGACGATTAAAGTAAAATTTGAGAATAAATTTTTGCAATTATATTAATGAGGGTTATGCCCCTGTAATTCTTAGGATCCTCAACATTTCCCCCTTTAAAAATTGGTACAATAATACCTGCTCCCCAATTATTGGGATATTCCCCATTTTCGAAAATTCTATTATAAATTGCTAATAAAAAATGGTGAAATAATATCAAAAGAATGTTTATAGATCTCCGCAATAACAGAATCCGCCCCAGCGCTTTTATTATTATTTTGGGAAAAAACTGCCTCTTTTATTTCCGAGATTGATATAGCGCTATCTAAATCGTCATCTGTTATTAACATTGGATTCGTAACTTGATCTCTGTCATTCGTTTCCACGCTATATAAATTCTTAAAATGACTAAATAAATCAGAAATATTTAAATCATTAGCATGAACAGGATTTTTTGCGTATTGTTTCTTAACCCTTTTCCAGAATTTGCGCGGTTGCGACTTACTTAATTTCGTAAGCGTTTTAGCTTCGCCCAATTTATATATTTTTTTACTTTTTCTTATCGTTTGATTATACATATTTTTTGAACGTAAATATTGTTGTCTTAGGTTATCATTGGTTTTATCTTTTAAAAATAAGTTCCTAGTTCTCTTAAACTCTAATCTTGTATTATAGCAAATTGTATCAAACCACGTTTTTTTTTCTAGACGTGCATTCGCGAGTTTTTGACTTAAAAATGGCCCGCTCTTTACCAAATATCATTTGCGCCGAAGATTTTAAACTATTAACAAATAAATCCGTCACTTCATTTATATCCTCGTTATTTTTAACTCTATCTGTAAGTCTTGAGAATATATTTTCGTCTTGCAATAATAATTGTTTAAATTCTATTATTTTATCGTCATCCCATTTTAATATGATTTCTGTTTTAGATTCATCGTTTAATGGTTGGACAGACTGTTTACTTAGAATATTAAGCGAGATACCCGAGTGATCAGAAAATTCATTCGGTTGTAAAACCTGAAAATCTGTGACGCAATCAAAATCATGAATATTTAAAAGCAAGTAGTCCACTACACTCGATCCATTCATTGAATGGTATGTAAATTCACCTGTACCAAGGTCATCGTGTAATCTACCGTTACCAATAACGAATGACGTTGATTGGCATAGCTCAATCAAGCGCCTCCCATTTTTATCAATTACCTTATCGCGTGAGTGACGCGTAGGAATACATGGGTGATTCGACAATATATCGTCTGCATCAATTTACATGTCATAATCTAATATTTCCGAAAAATCAGAGGTACGACTATTAAAATCACCTGTAACTAGACATTTACCCTGTAATTTATACTTCTCTAACCCAGTTTCTATTGCTTCAAAAAAGTCAAAATCATAATTGTCAACAAGTACAAGATTATTTGGAGTAATATACGTATTACAAATATAAACATTTTCTTCGAATGCAAAAAGATTCTTACCAAGTTCTACCCATATAAGTCCATTTTGATTTTTTTCCACTATTTTTGTATTATTTCCTAGAAATTGTTTAAAATACACACTTATACCACCACTATATCTGCCTCTATGGGCATTACGCGATTTGTTACCAAATAAATGATCACTATAAAATCCATTTATGTTTAGATTAACAGGTGTATTTTTAGATATCCATGTTTCCGATAAGAAAATAATGTCATATTTTTTTATAAGATTAATAAATTCCGGGTCTGATAATTTCCTACTTAGTCCATGTACATTCCATGACAGAATTTTAATGTCTTTCTCACGACATCTCTAGTCATAGATAAATACTTTCCCATTAATAAATTTCTTGGTTAACTTATTGTCAACATATAGTTTATTTCCCACGATACGGGTGTTCTTTCCAAGGTTCGCTTCGTCCTTCGCAGAGTCTGAAAGTGCTCGTCTTGCATCACGGTATTCTTGTGGCATTTGGACCCCGATACCCATCTTTGAATCATTTAGCAGTTTCTTAATGTCCTCTTTGTAGGATTTCATTCGGATTTCCTCTTTGTCTGCCGACCGCTGAAAATTAACAACAATTGGCCGTGGTTTTTTTGCACGATTACTGCCTAGTCGGTGTATCCTGTTGAATTCTATATTTGTTCTATCAATGTTTAGTTTGTCCTTCAGTAGTTGTCTTACTAGTTTTTCACAATCGTCGACTTCCGGTGTTTCCCCTAGCTTCGGCGTTTCCGGTTCCTGCAACCCATAGAAAATAAGGTTATCCCTCATGGATCTAGATTCTAGCTCTAAAAGTTTATCATTATGTACCTCCTCTCTCTCCTCGTAGTCCCTGAGCTTCCGTTCCATATCAACACATTGTTTTTGCGCTCTCCGTAGTTCCTCTTTGTAACGTTTTATATCCACTTTTTGGAGCTCGAACTCATCACTCACAAATTTAACTGATGTTTCCATGTTCAATGTTTTACTTTCTAACGCTATAAGTTTGGTTTCCATCTCCGTAATTTTTACACTGATTGTTTTTACAGATTGGTCAATTTGGTCTATTTTAGGAAGCACTGTTTTAATTGTTTTTAAGTCCTCCATCATAGTGTTCGCCCACATGGGTACAGGCTGTGGAGTTGCAGGGAACACTGCCGGTCCAAGCGGAGATGTTTGCATTCCGAGGGGATATTGACTGTTGAAATTCATAACGGGTGTATTGCTATTCATCATAACTGATTGTACATAATCCTGTGAGTTCGTCACGCCTAATGCTCCCGAGCCATGTTCAGGTGTGTAATGGACGCCATTCTCAAATTCCGGTGACCCGCTAGCTTTCCTTTTCTCGCGTTTCTGCTTCTTACGTTGAGATTTTGACAAGTTTTGTTTATCCGACATGAAAATAGAACACTTATATTCCACTTGCAATAGAAATTATTTGCTTTCAAGTAATTGTAAAGGTCATAAAAAGCCATAAATTATAGAGAGTAAAAATCCATGTCTTGCCATTACATGACCACGTGACTGATCGTTATTAAACGGAATCAATATTTTCTTATCGAAGATAAAATGGATAGCTAATTAAGAAGGCAATGAAATTTGCGAGGAAAGAACATGTTGTCATAACTAAACGTTTTACATAGTTTTATAAAAGTTACATCATTAACTTAAGATGCTACTTAAAAAGGATAATAAAAACTTAAATTTTGACTTTATATCAGTTTACCCAAAACATGACAGTAGATGAATTTAATGACAACATGTATCAAGAATAACATCGTCATCAGCAAATTGATATAAACAATTATAAATGAAGAAACACGTCACAATTTCACATATATACCAATCCTTATTTGTTGTTGAATTTGGAAAGCGAAACTTTAC
>NW_026858608.1:0-26056 GCF_026571515.1 Ruditapes philippinarum
CATAAGAAGAGTTTCATGTTAACATCTAAGCTCTAGCTCATTGGGCTATTTTAAAAAGAAGATTTTTTTAATTTTTACTATACCACATATAGTTAAAAACAATGACACCCCTGGGCTGGGCCAGTTTATGACCCCAGGGTTTTTTACTTGAAAAACTTTGTAGACACTTACTAAATATGTCTCATGCTTAATATCTTAAACCTTAGCTATTGGGTTTTTCAAAAGAAGATTTTAAAGTTTTTTGCTATACACATATAAGGAAAATCAATGACCCCGGGGCGGGTCAATTTTGACCACCAGGTCTTTTATTTGAACAAACTTTGTTAGACACTCACTAAAAGATGTTTCATGCTTAATATCTAATAACTCATAGCTTATTTGGGTTTTTTCAAAAAATTTTTTTTAAGTTTTCTATACACATATAAGGAAAATCAATGACCCCCGGGGCGGCCAATTTTGACCCCAGGGCTTTTTATTTGAACAAACTTGGTAAGACACCTATTTAGAACATGTTTGATGCAAAAATATCTTAACCATAGCTCTTTGAGTTCTTTAAAGAAAGATATTTCTTAAGTTTTTACTATATGGCATATATAGGGGAAAATCAATGACCCCCCCGGGGCGGGGTCAATTTTTTTGACCCAAGGGCTTTTATTTGAACAAACTTGGTAGACACTTATTAGAACATGTTTAATGCTAAATATCTTAGACTCTAACTCTTTTGGTTCTTTAAAAGAAGATTTTTTTTTAAGTTTTTACTATATGCATATAGGGGGAAAATCAATGACCCCTGGGACGGGGCCAATTTGACCCCAGGGCTTTTATTTGAACAAACTTGGTAGACACCTATAGAACATGTTTGATGCTCAATATCTTAGCCATAGCTCTTTGAGTTCTTTAAAAGAAGATTTTTTTAAGTTTTTTACTATATGCATATAGGGAAAATCAAATGACCCCCCGGGGCGCGGGGCCAATTTTGACCCCAGGGCTTTTATTTGAACAAACTTGGTAGACACTCACTTAGAAGATGTTCACATGCCAAATATCTAAGCTCTAGCTTTTTTTATGGTTTTTTTAAAGAAGGATATTTAAAGTTTTTTTCTTTCGGTTGCCATGGCAACCAGAGTTCTGCATGGAATTAAATTCTTTGAAACAATTTTTAAAGGTGACCACCAAAGGAACATTCCTGTGAAGTTTTGAGATGAAAATTGGCCTTGTGGTTTATGAGGAGATGTCATTTAAAGTAAAAGTTTACGGACGACGGACGACAGACGGACGCCGGACGAAAAGCGATCACAAAAGCTCACCCTGTCACTTTGTGACAGGTGAGCTAATAAAAATTACTCACTTAGACATTTAAACTAAAACTTAATACTTAAGAGGGTTTTTTTCAACACAGGTTTCAGGTGAAATTGTGTAAAACCAACAGTAATATAGGCACCAAGCCTGGGGACATTACATAATGGGTTATACAGCAGCTCTGCATGATAAATTTCTTAAATCCAACGAAAATTTGAATGCTTTACATACATGACCATGTAATGAAGCAAAAGATGTCCAAAAAAGTATTTTTCAACTGCAGTGGCAAACAAAATTATACTCGAGGGACAGTAATATTTTCTAAATTTGCACGTTTAGTGACAGAATCAATGAATAAACCTTTCGAAAAAATTTTCACGAGCTTATGCATTCTTACTGGGACAACATGCAACATAAAAATATTTCTGAATACATACACAAGCCACACAAAGTTTATGTATCGTGGATGTGCATAATACATTAGTTCAAACGAATGAACAAACATGAAAAATCAAATACATGATAAAACGTTTAGATAATTTTCAAAAATATAACAAGAGCTGTCGGTAGGACAGCAACGCTCGACTATTCTTAGTGCTTGATTGTAAAAAAAATGCTTGATACAGTTACCTCCTCCTGTTTACAGGTTGGGGTAACGATGTTGAAACAAGTGTGCAAAGTTTCAAAGCCATATGTCAATGGACTTTGAAAATATTTGAGGTATTACAAAAACTTTAACATAAATTCTAAGTCCAAAAAGGGGAATAATTCTGTCAAAATGCTTGATACAGTTACCTCCTCCTGTTTACAGGTTGGGTTAATGATGGTGAACAAGTGTGCAAAGTTTCAAAGCCATATGTCATGGACTTTGAAAATATTTGAGGTATTACAAAAACTTTAACATAAATTCTAAGTCGAAAAAAGGGGCATAATTCTGTAAAAATGATTGATACAGTTACCTCCTCCTGTTTACGGGTTGGGGTAATGATGGTGAACAAGTGTGCAAAGTTTCAAAGCCATAGGTCAATGGACTTTGAAAATATTTGAACTATTACAAAAACTTTAACGTAAATTCTAAGTCCAAAAAGGGGCATAATTCTGTCAAAATGCTTGATACAGTTACTCCTCCTGTTTACAGGTTGGGGTAATGATGGTGAACAAGTGTGCAAAGTTTCAAAGCCATATGTCAATGGACTTTAAAAATATTTGAACTATTACAAAAACTTTAACGTAAATTCTAAGTCGAAAAAGGGGCATAATTCTGTCAAAATGCTTGATACAATTACCTCCTCCTGTTTACAGGTTGGGGTAATGATGGTGAACAAGTGTGCAAAGTTTCAAAGCTATATGTCAATGGACTTTGAAAATATTTAAACTATTACAAAAACTTTAACACAAGTGGTTACGCCGACGCCGACGCTCGGGGTACTACAATAGCTCTACTTTTTCTTATCGAATAGTCGAGCTAAAAATGAATGACAATTGTTGAATAAATTTTGTCAAACATATTGCAAATTGTCCGTTTATATTAGCGTAACTTAGCGTTTCATGCTATGGTAATTCTTTGTTGTTCTTAGGTGTGGGCCTTAAAATGATTTTAGATTTTCGAGAAAAAAAACAACAACATAATTTAAACAAGAAAGCAATAATACAGTCAAACATATGAGAGAGACACATAAACTAAATGTATTTAGACACATAAATTAGAAACAAAGATATCCCTAATTCTGATATAACTAGCATTAGACAACTGTCATTCATTTCTGGAAGACACTCGAATAGACATTAGTTAAAATAAGAAATTACTTGCCCATAAAGGTTAAAAGCTATAAAACATGCATATGTGCTATAAAATCAAAATATTTTCAACCTATAGGTAAACAATGATATTTATCAATTACAGATAATACCGAAAATATAAGGTTAAAAAATAAGTTTTTAAAAGTAAAACATTATGTTATACAGTTAAATTGTCCAATAAAATTATGCAGAGAAGTTGTTGAAAATGATGTTAATAGTGTCATATAGCTTCTGTTTCAAAATCACATTATCATTACAGTTTGGAAACAAACAAAAAATTGAAACAAAATGACAATATCCGGATTAAGTGCTAACGAAATTTGTAGTTCAATAATAAAACTCAAATTTACACAGTACAACGTAAAAAGATACAATTGCTTAACTTATGATGTCGTTTCAAGAAAACTATTCAAATTCTAATTTATATTCAATAAAGTTTAAACGAAAGAACGAAAGATGGTTCCCAAAAAATTATTTAAAACTAGACTGTGTCCTCAGGACACTGATGCTCCCACTGCTGTAACAAACCTTTGCATCAGGTATTAAGAACAAGTGGTGATCATGACTAGTACATGAGGAGTAAGTGCTATAAAATAACATAAAGAAAAGGTATTGACTCTGGAGAAAATGCTTGCAAGAAAAATTCCTTTACAACAATGTACACATAATGTCTAGTCATCTGTGCAAGTTTATTAGAAATCAGCCAAGTAGAAAATGTGAAGTTGATGCCACAAAATGTTATGGCATAAAAATGTTATGAGTGGCAATAACAAAAGGCCATAAGTCTGGTAAAAATGGCAGCAGGAAAAAAAATATTTTCTTTACAATCATCTATAAATCCTGCTTGATCCTCTGTATAAGTTTAAAAGAAATCGGTCAGGGAGTTAATGAAGAGCTGATGCCACAAGATTTTATTACTGAACTTATCAAAGGGCCATAACTGTGATGAAAATGGTCGCAGGAAAAATATTTTCTTAACAAGAGCCATGTTAGCATGGCCATCCCCCGCCAAATGTGTTTGCTCATTGTAAGAATGTATATGTAGTAGAGCAAAATAATTCAATTTAAAGAGGTCTTTTGGTAATGAAAACTGATGGGTGAAGTGATTACAGATTTGAAACCTTTGTGAATACTGATGGCTGAAAATAACAAAGGGCAATAACTCAAAAATTATGCAGGTAGAGTTATCATTCTTGTGTGCTGCACTCATCCTCTATGAGATCTATCCACCTATGAAGTTTCAAGTTTATACCACTAAATGAAAAATAACAAAGGGCAATAACTCAAAAATTATAAAGGGTAGAGTTATTATTCTTGTGCACAGCATTCGTCCTCAATAAGACCTATCCACCTATGAAGTTTCATGTTGACATCTCAAAGACTTTGAGTTATGCTCCACTCAGGTGAAAAATAAAGTATGAAAAATGACAAAGGGCAATGACTCAAAAATTATGAAGGGTAGAGTTATCATTCTTGGGCACTGCACACCTCCTGAGTGAGATCTATCCACCCATGAAGTTTCATGTTAATATCTCAAAGGCTTTTTGAGTTATGCTCTGGACAAAAATTAAGTTTGAAAAATAACAAAGGGCAATAACTCAAAAATTATGCAGGGTGGATTTATCATTCTTGTGCACTGCACTCCTCCTCATTTTGATCTATCCACCTATGAAGTTTCAAGTTGATACCTTAAATACTTTTTGAGATATGCTCCGGACAAAAATGACGGACGGAAGGACGGACGTACATATGGACGAGTGCAACTCTATATGCCTCCCACTTCGTGGAGTCATAAAAAATCCATATACAAACTAGACTTACAAAAATCAATGTCAAATAAGGTTAAAACATTATTCCGATATGTTCCTCTAATAAATTGCCCATATCAACAAAGCAATTCAGAGGACATAATATACATGCTCTTGAACCAAAAACACAAACTTCAAATCGACGTCACCTACAGCTTAGATTCAAATGTTTTTTTCAGTAATGTTTAATATGTTTTATTCGGTTCAGCTTAATGTAACTTTATCTAATTACAAGTAATGTGAAACTCTTCTAACTGAAACAATTAGTATCACAGTAGTTCTTACTATTTATTGGTAAATATTGAGTTGCGCTCAACCCAAAGCTAAACGGCGTGGGCAGTAATATGCATTTTCGCCATTACTGCAACATGAAACAGGCTCAATAAAACCGAACCGTGCATATATTTTCATATTGTGTCGCATTCCGTTTCCCTTTTTTCATAGAATTGTGATTAATAAAGGTTTTTCTCCATTACTTGAGCGCCATCTTGCTTTCGTGAAGATGAAATAAACATTTCAACACAATCAAAAAATACTTGGGCTTTTAGTTTCAAAATTACGGAATTCATTAAAAGGAACATTTTGGGGTACGATAATTATATAACTGCATTAAATTTTGGTAATATTGCAAACAATAGCAACAAAGATTAAACAGTTAAAATCAAGATCACCAATTCAAACCTTTGAAAAGTCATTTTCCATACAATTTACTCATGTTTATGTAGGAGGCGAATTGTAAGTGTTATTTAATTTTCTTTTCTGAAGGAAACCCCCTACATAACCCGAGGTTCCCCAAAATCCATTTTCACTTGTTATGCAACAGTAAATATATCAACTGATTTCTATCCCCTTTTGCTAAACTGGAGTTATGGCGCGGAAATGACATTTCTAAAGTTGAAACATAGTAACCTAGATTTTAAGGAAGCGTGACCAAGTTTAGACCGTTAAGTGATCTTGAGTATAACTTTTGACTACCAATGGTGAATACCTAAACATAAATACATGGGCGATTGCACAGAGATTATTTACTTAGATTTAACATAGTGTCCTTGATTTTGACCGGACAAAAACCTAGTATAAAACTGTGCCTTAATCGTGGCTCGGCTTAACTTGTAACAAATTTTGGGAATAACCATCTATAAATACATGATATAAACTTAAGATTACAATGATGTAATGATATACCTAGGATGTAACCTAGTGATATAGATTTTTGACCGGATAGGACACAGTTTCGAACTTGTCCTAGATATTAAATTCACGTAATATGTGACCAAGGTTGGATAAGATCCATTTGTATAAATGAGCGTAAATAAAAAAGAACGGATAGACAGACGGACAGACAGACAGAGTGAAATGCAGTAATATTTCTCTGTTGTTCTAATACAATAAGAATCTCACTGCAGTGAAAGTTTATCTTCCGATGCAAGCGACATGCTTGGCATAACATACACACAAATAAATACACTAGTCGTATGTTTTTCTGTTGCGGTAGGTTCCTGGAATATTTAAACCTATTTATTAATACAGTTTACATCTTTTTTTTTTGGTTTGTTTTTGTCACTTTGGTCTCTTATCTTCCCTGAACCAACCACACTTTATAGTTTTTTTCACATGTGCCTGTCTTGTTTTGTAAAACTTTCGAAACTCTTTTTTTAATTGTCATGTTGTCCTTCTTATCTTTTCCTGTTCGATCATTAACATTCAAAAATTTGTTGCTTCTACATGTGGGCTGTCTTCTTTTTTGGTTACCTCTTGATTCTTTTTTGTAACTTTGGTCCATTATCTTTTCTGATCAACACTCACCATTCAAATTTAGTTTCTTTAACAATGGCTGTCTTGTTTTTTCATCTGGTTGCTTGGTCTTTCTTTTTGTGACTTTGTATCTTTATTTCTTTCCTTATCAATCTAACCGTTTTCTTCCCTAAGTTTTTTGTCATTGAGAAACTTTTATGTTTATATATATTTCACTGTTACTATCAGTTTCCCTGAGTCCTTTTTTATGATCCATACTTTGGGTTCATTGTTTGTTCTTACGGTCAAATTAAAGACCAATTGTTGATCCCTTAATGTCATATATTTTGTTTTTTCCAATTTGTTCTTCTTTGGAATTCGCTGCAATTTTGGTGCAAATTTTTTTCTTTTATTTAATCCTACAAATGTTTCATGTCTGTTTTCATTTCTGTTTTTTTTTGGCTTGATCAAATCGAGTTTTTTGTGGAATCATTTTTTACTTTGTCTTTCTGGCTTTCTTCTTCTTTGGTTTTTCTGTTTGGCATATTCTGAATTTCTCTTTTGTGAGTGTATTTTGTTGTGCGATTTCTCCTTTCCTTCTCATTCTTTTTGTGTTTTTCAATTCCGATTTTATTGTCATTTCCCGGATCTTATTTATAAACATTTTTAAACCTGCTTTTAAATTGTGTTGTCACTTCAATAATTTGTACTGTGCTTTTACTTTTTTGTTATTTCTTTTTCATCATTTTTTGGTTCTATTATTTCATTTTGGTCTTATTCTTTCATTTGCTCCCAAGAGATTTTTTTTCAGTCATGTTTAATTTTTCAAAATAGGTTTTTTTTTTTGGTTTTCTTTTGCAGTCTGGACAGCAACCAACTCCCTTAGACTGTTGTATCCGATTTGTTTTTCATCGGCTTCAGCCAGCTTTATCTGGCAAGGAAACAACAATAAAATATTGGTAACAATTTAAAAAGAATACTTCTTTAGCAATGCAATAACTATGCAATGCAATAAAAACGTAGTATATCATTTTGTTTTAAAATGGTTATAGAATTCACGAATAAGCTCAAAAATTAAACTAGAATGTTCCATAGGACACAAGATGCCCCCGCTATGCATTTATTAATGGAGAACTTAAGTGCAAACTGATGGGAATAATAGCATTTGAAAAGAACAGTGAATGTGCGAGTAATAAGACAATAGAATTATTTTGAAGAATCAACAGACATTATTTGTATTTGCGGCCATGTTGGTTGTGCTCATAATGGTAAATGTCTGTAAAAAAGTTTGTTGGTAATGCGATGAAAATATTTCATGGCGTTGGCATAGAAATGATAATCTTTTATTAAAAAGTTGAATTCTTTCGAACCTTGGACCTACAGGCATAGTATTGTCGCCGACTATCGCCATGGCATGGTTAACAATTTGTGCCAGATAAATTTTGAAATTCTTCATATATAACGAAGGTTATAGCCGGATATGAGTGAATGTATCCGTGCCGATCACACTGCTTGGCATGGTGAACATACTGTGCCCTGTTACTCACTTATAAGAGAATCGGTTTTACGAGGTACGCTTATAACGTACATTCTACTGTCTCACGGCTTTTTTTCCCGGCTAATTTCGTTTGGGTTTTCGATAAACAACAAGGTCTGTCTTAAGAATGTCTGTTATAATACGAGTTGATTTCCCTTCAATAATAGCAAAGTAACAGCCAGTTACAGCCAAACAATGAATAATTTTCAATAATTTGACCTTCAAAGTCATGTCATTAATGAGTGAGGTATGGTCCGTCTGGTTGTTTTTAAGGGTTATTCTTGAAAGATTAATAATGTTAAAGAGTTTGGAAAACCAAACCATTCAAAAATAACAATTACAGCCAATAATAAAGCAAAAAAAAAAATGAAAATTTCAATAAATTTGAACCTTCAAAGTCAAGGTCATTTAATGAAGTGAAGGTAAAGGTCTGTCTGGTTATTTTTAAAGGGATATCCTTGAAGAATTTTTAGTAATTTTTTATGTTCAATTTTGAAGACAATCCATTCAATAAATACAAAATTACAGCCAATAATAAGCAAGAAACAAGCAAGTTGGATTTTAACCTTGAAGTCAAGGTCATCTTAATGGTTAAAGGTCAATGTTAGGTTGTTGTGGCAATTATGGAAGAAAATCACCAAGAACTAAAAAGTTAAACTGACCAGGTAACAAGTTGCGGACGGCAAACGCATCGGCAAATGGCAAACGCCGCGACTAAATACAATCACCTCTAAATTTTTTTTTCGAGAAAAAAGGTCGGCAAATAAAATATTAAAAATTTACAGCCCCGGAACAAGAATATTCCTATTTTTTAATTAACAGAGACCCTTGACCTTAGAGGCTTTAGAACCAACAGGCATCGGGTATTGTACGCGACATGTCGTTTTGATATCAGTATGTAATGTATGGTTAATGTTATGATATTTATTGTATTGTATGGGTTGTATGTATGGATACATCATGTTATGTATGGTATGTAAATGGTTAATGTTATTATGTTTTTTTAATGTATTAATGTAATGTAACTTAATGCATCAATGTATGGGTAATGTACTTAATGTATGTATGTACTTATGTATGGTTACTTAATGTATGAATGTACTTAATGTATGTATGTAATGTATAGAAGTGTATTATATTTCTTATTCATAAAACTATACCTGCCCCAAAGTGGAAGCCATTTTTTGCTTTTATGACATCAAGCAGATATGGAAATCTTTACAGAAATACACCTAATAACATTTAATAGAATGCCAAAGTTCCACAAAACTTCCTTATGTAAATTTTTGGTTTTCCCCTAACGTGGAATAAAGAAGAAAGTAAGTGCAAACAATGTCTATTCTGGACACAATGAACTACTACGCGTTTAAAGACAAATAGAATCAACTGACGTCGTAAATCGTTTTTGATCTGCACAGCCTAACTTTGTAACATTTTTTGTTGAACAACCACATTGAAAAATATAAAAGCTGTTCAGACCAATGGAAAGTAATCATAAAGTCATTGACACCCTGTTCTGTGTCTTTACATAGAACACACAACAGGCTGGGTTTGTGTAACAGCCCTTTGCTATGGACGTAGATATATTAATACAAAATGTAATGCAACTTCAACATGCTAAGGAACGAATCGGCATGTTTAAATTAATTATTGTACGAGTTCTACAAGGTTCTCCTAAAAAGAAGGGTATAAGACAGAATAAGAAGACAAGCAATGTTTGTTTACCTTTTCTGATGCATGAAATTTGCAATTTTGTAAAACGCAATGCCACCATTTTTTTTCAGTAAAAATAATCCTAAGTGCTAAATTTAACAATTAGTGGTTGGCAGTGGTTAGTGTTCAATGATAAAAAATTTTTTTTTAAAGCAATGCGATTTCATTTGTGGACAAAATGAGGGTCAAACACTAATATGTCAGAGCAATGTACGACTTCTTAAAAATCCACAGCAAACTACACTTTTCTGAGTATTAATATTTTTTTCTTTTTACTTGACATTCGAGTCTGATCTTTGACACAGTATGAAATAATTCTTACATTTTACTTATTAAAATTATTAAACTTTTTTCTTCTGAAATGGTTAGGAAACTTTATGGCATTGACATGTATCATGACCATCGCAGCTTTCTGATTAACTATAAGCCTGAAAACACCGTTAAGCGTTCACTAAATTAAACTGATGATGTTAAGTTTTTCTTTTTATATTTTGGCCAACTTGTTAGATGGCCAGACTTTTGACTGTGGTTATCAAACGATAAGTAATGTTTAATGAAAACAACAATGTAATGTACCCGAAGCGTCGATGAATAACCGCTACAACTACAAAGTTTGTAGTGTTGACACCAACAGACTTACAAAACCATCATCAAATGTTGACGGACAACACGCGCTGACGCACATATGACGATTGTTGCAAATGATAGGGGCGTTGTCATGGCTTACTAATATGCCATAGAAATTCCCAGACCAGGCTCGTGAGTGGTATGGTAGAAACTGAACTTCAATGTCAACATACTTCTCGAAGTTTTAAATGTGATGGAGGGGTCATATGGAAAACGTTTTTGATCCCCTACAACCTCGTTAACAATGTCTGATAAACGCAAGTTTATAGAGAAAACTTTTGCTAATTTTGCATAAATAAACAATAGGCCAACTAGAGGCCCTATACCATTCTTTCTATACCCATCAAATATCATTAGTCCACTATATGATTGGGTAATATTTTGCCCTAGTAATATTTTGGAAAGGCTTTGTTAACAAGAGCTGTCGGTAGGTTACAAGCAACGCTCGACCTATTTCTTAGTGCTCGATAGTAAAAAAAATGCTTGATACAAGATACGGTCCTCCTGTTTTACAGGTTTGGGTCATGATGGTGAACAAGTGTGCAAAGTTTCAAAGCCATATGTTCATGGACTTTTGAAAAATATTTTGAACTATTACAAAAAACTTAAAAGTAAATTCTAAGTCGAAAAAGGGCATAATTCTGTCAAAATGCTTGATAGAGTTACCTCCTCCTGTTACAGGTTGGGGTCATGATGGTGAACAAGTGTGCAAAGTTTCAAAAGCCATATGTCTATGGACTTTGAAAATATTTGAACTATTACAAAACTTAAACGTAAATTCAAAGTCGAAAAAGGGGCATAATTCTGTCAAAATGCTTGATAGAGTTACCTCCTCCTGTCTACAGATTGGGGTCATGATGGTGAACAAGTGTGCAAAGTTTCAAAGCCATATGTCCATGGACTTGGAAAATATTTGAACTATCACAAAAACTTTAACATAAGTGGTTACGCCGACGCCGACGCTCGGGTGACTGCAATAGCTCTACTTATTCTTATCGAATAGTCGAGCTAAAAATATGTATGTTGCAAGTGTGTTCCTATGAGACTATGTAGAATAAATGCAGAATAAATGACCACTAGAGCAAGATTAATTTTGACTGGATAATTTTTTTTTATAACTTTTTTGAATGAAAACACAAAATGTCACATGCACAACATGTAAGGTGTAGATGTTTGAAGTTTACAGTTTGGGACAACAAATTTTTCTATACATTCTGTATGGTAACATAACTGTACCTAAAAAAACATAATAGGTCAAACATTGAAAAAATATGAAAAGTAGGCCAGTTGATATATCAAAATTCAATTCAGCATCAGAAGTTACACCCATATTCCGAATTTCATGTCTGTATGTCAAAAACACAAGAATGAAGGTCAAGTTATATTTAAAATATCAAAGAAGTGGGTCAAGTTGATATCAAAATTCATTTCGGCATCAGAATTTACAAATCTGGTCCAAATTTTAAAACATGAATATCAAAAATACAAGAAAGTTAGGTCAAATGGTGGTCCCCCCCCCCCCCCCAAATAATACATGAAGTAGGTCAAAGCTGGTATCAAAATTGTATTCAACATAAAAAATTACACAAATTAGCCATAGTCCAATATCAAGTCTTGTACATGAAAAAAAAAAAAAAAAAAGAAAAAAAAAAGCGATATCCAATATATCAAAAGTAGGCCAGATTTCATATTAAAATTCAATTCAGGACAGAAAATTAAACACATTGTCCAAATTTACAACAGGGTACATCAAAAAACGAACAAAACTAGGTCAACAAATATCAAATAATAATATGAAAGGTAGTCATTTGATATCTTAATTCAATTCAAACATCAGAAAATTACATTCCTGGTCCAAATTTCCAAGTCTCTGTACATCATTCCAATTGTCAAGTCTCAGTACATTAAAAATAAGAAAGTATGTGCAATGGTTTCAAAAATACCAAAAAACAGCTCAATGAATGCCAAAATTCAATTAATGCACATGAAACTCAGGTTCAACAGTCTGTCCCAAATTTATTGAAATGTGCTTTGTCCAAGTTTAAATCCAATTCAATCAAAAAAAAAAAGCAATTTTTTACAAAATTCAATAAAATTTGAGCATACAAACTCATCTTTGTTAGTAAAAGTACAGGAAAACAAATTTTATGTTTCTTTAGGCCTATTTTTTTTTTCCTGGTTAATGACCTACAACTGACCTTACAATGATGAAATATGATGTCCGACTTCCAGATCTGTAGATATATTTACACATCATAAACAGGTCATGACCCAAGCCATTGAAATCTATGAAATTCTTACTGGAAAAATGTCCTATTTGGGATAAAAGAATGGGGAAGCTGCATATGCTATTATAGGCCAAGTAAAGATGGTATTTTCTATATTAAAAAAAAAACATCAACAGTTTTTTTAATGACATTATCATTATATTTATACTGTGACCACCTATAGTGTGAAATAGCTTAAAACATAACATATCTACTTTGTGTGAAACACGTTTATTTTATATTTATAAAGAGACTTTGTATCCATTGTCAATAATTTTCTAATATTAAATTTGAGCATAGAATATCTTTTAAACTATAATTTGAAGAAATGCAATGACCTAGGGCAATTTAAAGCTTTAGCATTAACAGGGCCACAAACTTGATAAAAGACTACCTAAGAATGCTACAGACAAAGTTTGGTGATCAATTGATCTCCATCAAACATTTCAGTAGGAGATAATGTTCAAAGGTTTTTGTATATTTAGTTTTCATGGCCACTTATAGGGGCAATGAAATTAATATGAACTAACTTGATAAAAGACAACCTAGGAATGCTAAAGACAAAATTGGTGATCATCCATCCATTACTTCTGTAGGAGCAATTAAAGGTATTTCTATTTTTAGCTTTAGCTGCCCCTAAAAGGGGCCAATCAAATAAATATGAGCAAACTTGATAAAAGACTTCTCAAGAATGCTACAGAACAAAGTTTGGTGATCATCCATCAATTAGTTCTGTAGAAGAAGATGTCTAAAGGTTTTTCTATTTTAGCCCTAGAGACCCCTAAAAGGGGCCAATCAAATTAATATGAGCAAACTTGAATAAAAAGACTACCCAAGAATGCTACAGACAAAGTTTGGTGATCATCCACCCATTAGTTCTGTAGGACAAAATTTTTAGGCAAATCTGCCTAGCAGTTTCAGAGAAGCAGACGATTGTTGACGCATGACGACGGATGCCGGATATCCCCCTTTGATACTGATAGCTCACCCTGAGCCTTCGGCTCTGGTGAGCTAAAAATTTAAAACACCAAAGCTTTTAACTGAATTAAATCAGCACCATGCACATATCTGTCCGGACACTTGGTATTGTAGTGTGGACAATTTGGGTAATTTTGATACCCTCCTTCAACAGGCCCTCAGATATAGGCGTCAACACAGTCAAGAAATAAACAAAATTGTCTGTTAGTTCGAAGTAGAACCTAGCTGTACTGTGTAAAATCTCGAGCTTTAAAATTATAAAAAATCTGTATGGAAAAAATGTTAAAAAAGTGTCCGGTTGGTTGTCGCCAACCAGTAGATATTGTTGTCAGCATTCAGTTTCATATCACTCATGTTGGCTGATGAATTATTGCATCGTTTTCGCGTTTGATTGCAAATAGAATTTTAGAGATTTTTTTAAGTGTAACTATTTTTTCTTTACTTTTCTAGCTTTGTTAACGTAGGTAAAATAGTCATGCACTTATAGCATAAACACAGGAACTTGAAATGCTATCAAATAACCAATATTAATTATAATATCCAAATATACACCCTATATACTATAAGTTTTTTTATATAATAGTGGGGTAATACCGTACAGTATATTTCGCATAGTATCGGTTCCTGTGAGCATAAATTTGTGCAAAGGTTGATAAAACAGCATTTTGTCGTTTGAGAGATTTTTGGAATTAACAGTGTACAATATAAAAGAGGAATGTCCAATCATTCCTGTTTATTATGGCTCTTTTGGTCATTTTAGTGGTTAAACTGGTACATAAAAATCAAGGCAAATTTATATAAATGGACAATTCTTTATTAAAATCATTGAAATATCAAAAGCATTTTTATTAACAGATCAAATATTTACATACACAATTCACATTTCTAAATTAACTTCTTATATATCTAACACTTCTTGGCCACAATTATTCTGCTACAACATAATGTTCGGTGCCCGAACATTTTGTGAAATGAAAAATAAATGAATTACTTCATTGACCAGACTAAATCATCAAATCAAAGTTTTAACTAAAAATGTTAGGGCACCGAACAATTTCCAAATTAAAACAAAGATTAACTGACAATAAACCGAAGCATTAAATACAAGATTTCATTCAAAATGTTAGGGCACCGAACATTTTGCAAATTAAAAAAAGATTTACTAAAGATGGACGCAAGTGTTTAGTCAATGTTTGAACTAAAAATGTTAGGGCACCGAACAATTTCCAAATTAAAACAATGATTTACTGACAATAGACCGAAGCATTAAATACAAGTTTTCATTCAAAATGTTCGGGCACCGAACAATTAACAAATTAAAAATTTTTTTTTACTGAAAATGGACTTATAATAAGTGTTAAATCAATGTTTTAACTAAAAATGTTAGGGCACCGAACAATTTCCAAATTATAGAAAAGATTAACTGACGATAGACCGAAGCATTAAATACAAGTTTCCTTTCAAAATGTTAGGGCACCGAACAATTTACAAATTAAAAAAATATTTACTGACGATTGACTTAATTGTTAAATCAATGTTTTAACTAAAAATGTTAGGGCACCGAACAATTTCCAAATTAAAACAAAGATTTACTGACAATAGACCGAAGCATTAAATACAAGTTTTCATTCAAAATGTTCGGGCACCGAACAATTTTCAAAATAAAAAAAGGATTTACTGACGATGGGCTTCAGTGTTGAATCAATGGTTAACTAAAAATGTTAGGGCACCGAACAATTTCCAAAATAAAACAAAGATTAACTGACAATAGACCGAAGCATTAAATACAAGTTTTCATTCAAAATGTTCGGGCACCGAACAATTTACAAATTAAAAAAATATTTACTGACGATAGACTTAAGTGTTAAATCAATGTTTTAACTTAAAATGTTCGGGCACCGAACAATTTCCAAAATAAAACAAAAGATTAACTGACAATAGACCGAAGCATTAAATACAAGTTTTCATTCAAAATGTTCGGGCACCGAACAATTTTCAAAATAAAAAAAAGATTTACTGACGATGGGCTTCAGTGTTGAATCAATGGTTAACTAAAAATGTTAGGGCACCGAACAATTTCCAAAATAAAACAAAGATTAACTGACAATAGACCGCGCATTAAATACAAGTTTTCATTCAAAATGTTCGGGCACCGAACAATTTCCAAAAATAAAAAAAAAGATTTACTGACGATGGGCTTAAGTGTTGAATCAATGTTTTAACTAAAAATGTTAGGGCACCGAACAATTTCCAAATTAAAACAAAGATTTACTGACAATAGACCGAAGCATTAAATACAAGTTTTCATTCAAAATGTTCGGGCACCGAACAATTTCCAAAATAAAAAAAGATTTACTGCAACGATGGGCTTAAGTGTTGAATCAATGTTTTAACTAAAAATGTTAGGGCACCGAACAATTTCCAAATGAAAACAAAGATTAACTGACAATAGACCAAAGCATTTTTAAAAATGTTAGGGCACCGAACATTTTGCAAAATTAAAAAAAAATGACTTTGAAAAAAATAATTTTTCAGCACTTTTGCCAAATTATTAAGGAGAAAAGCAACAAAAAGAAATGAATTATTATATGACTAGACAAAAGCATTAAATCAGTGATTTAATTCAAATCAAAATGTTTGGACGTAAAACAATTTCCAAATTTAAAAAAAAAGATTCACTGACAATAAATTGAAGCATTAAATACAAGTTTTCATTCAAGATGTTACAGCACAGAACATTTTGCAAATTAAAAAAAAAGATTTACTGACAATAGATAGAAGCATTAAATACAAGTTTTCAGCAAAGATTGTTGTGTTCAAGTTGAAGAAAATCCATTCAAAAATAACACAGTTATAGCCCCTTTTAGCAAAATCAAGCAAAATTTCGACATTTGACCTTGAAGATCAAGGTCATTTATGAATGTAGGTCAGGTTTAATCTAGTCTGCTTGACGGTCTTGTCCAAAAGTTGTTATGGCCAAGTAAGAAGACAATACACCAATAGCTCATAAAGTTATGATCAAAGTTCAAGTTTGCAGACGGCAATGGAAAAGCTGCCATTGACTGTAACAATACCTCTATTGTTTTCTTCGAAAACAATGCCAAGCTAAAAATGGTGAAAATACACTAATTTGACATTCAAGTTCAAGACCATTATGAGGCAAATTTAATTTCAATTGCTAAATTTGAGCCACAAATCAATCACTAAAGAAGAAACATTTTGTCTGATCTATCATATGAAAAAACAATTGATTAAATGCCTTGGAACTACATTTCACTGCAATGAGATACATCTGTCTATTTAGTTTCACTTCAATAGCTCCAATAGGTAGACAGGCAGACAGACAGACAATCTGACTCTAGTATATCCCACTTATCACTGTAGTTGTGTATGGTTTATAAAAATAGAATATATAGAACAAGCTGCTTCCATATGTTATATAGCACAATTTTGTTTGTTCATTCAACAGTAATTTGCTTGTACTGTTTTACACTAAAATTGCACCTGTGTGAATTAAACAATCACTCTCAACATCTCTCTCTACAGCTATACAGGTACTGTTAATTAACAATTTTTAGCAACCAAATCGAAGTTTCATCAGAATATGCCCATGTTTAATCCAATTATGTTTCTGCCAGTCTGAGTCATTTTCACAGCAGAATCTGAAAATAAATAAGGAATTCATTCAACTTTTTTCATTCTATTATTGGCTTGCATCTATCACTTCACATAATAATCTTTTCAAATTCTGGTACATGTAAATACATGTATAAAAGGCAAACTAGAAAACTTTCAGATGTTATAATAATTAGTCCCAAATTTGTTTGCACAAATTATTGTTTTCATTTTAAGTTCAAAGCCCTTAAAACTATTCAATGTTAACACAAACCATTTTTAAACAAAGTTCAAGGCACTGAAACTATTCAGTGTTAACCTTTTGTAAAATGCATATTGCATATTTGTAGCCAAAATAATGGCTTCATACATTTCCACAAAAGTATGAGTGCTGAAACATTCAAGAAAAATAACTTTGTCCAAAATCATGGAACCATGACCAGGGTTGTCATTAACATTTTTTGCAGAAGGTTTGTTTTGAAATTGAGGTGGTCATTTCTGTGTTTATCATGCATAACAAAGAGTGTTTTCTTAATTTTGAGGCGGCCCATAATGCATTTGAGACAGGCATTTTGGCCTCCTGCCGCCTCTTAATGACAACCCTGCATGACCAAATTCAAACTTTAACTGCTTATTCCTAAGATGTATCTATATGTCAAATTTGAGCTGAATGTGAAAAAATGAACGGAAACTTAAAATTTCTGATTTTTATTCAAAATTCAAGAGGGATAACTCTGTCAGCTATCATCAAGCCATGACCAAATTCGAAAATTGACCAATGTATTCTTATGACATATCCATATCTTTAATTTGAGTTGAATAATTGTATAACTGTTGGGGAGATAATGAATGGGAACTGAAAATTTCCTTTTTTTCAAAGTTAAAGGGACATAACTCTGCCAAAAATCATCGAACCATGACCAAATTCGAACTTGACCTGTGCATTTCTTTGACGTATCCATATGTCAAATTTAAGTTGAATGTGTAATACTGTTGGGGAAATTATGAACGGAAACTAAAAATTTCATATTATTTTCAAAGTAAAAGGGGCATAACTCTGCCAAAAATCATCGAACCATGACAAAAATTAAACTTGACCTATATTTTCTCATGACATATCCATATGTCATATTTGAGTTGAATGTGTAATACCGTTGGGTAGATAATGGAAAGGAAACTGAAAATTTCATATTATTAACCGTTGGGGAAATATGGCGGGGGCATAAAAAAAAAAACTTGTTTCTGGTCACAGTCCCCTAAATGAACAGAGTCAGTAGGTAGGGAATTTTCTGGGGGTTGACAGTTAAACCGATAACATATATGCAAAGTGCTGCATTAAATATAAATAAATCCCATGTCATTATGACAAATCGGTAAGGGGTAAAATATACAGTCAGTAGGCGAACCAGAAAACAAGAATTTTTTTTTTGGCCTAAGCAAACTTGAACTATCACAAAATGTGATTAATACCCCCGCAAGACTGCTTCGGAAATGAGGAAGTTATAGTAACAGAATACCTTGTAAAATAATTGAAATAGAGTTATGGTTGTGGGCAATAAAAGATAATTGTGGTTTTTGAATGTGGCATTTCCTCACAATAGACCCTTTCATTTAAGACCGTATTCAAGATGTCGCCCTTAGTGGATGACGTCATTGGGGGATACAGTGGACAATGCCGATACGATTTTTCAACATAGGACGAACAGAAGACGTGCATAATTTCCATACTACCATCTACCCATAATTCAATGTTCATAAAAATACTTTCAGTACTTTTGGCATTATCACTGCATCCAATTTATGTGTTAAATTAGTTATATTTTCAGACTATTTGTTGCCATAGCAACCAAATTTTTCAACATAGGAAAAAATAGAAAAAGACATGCAATTAATTATCTTCAGACTGCCATCTTACCCTATATCAAGTTTCATAAAAATATATTCAATACTTTTTGTGTTATCTCAGGATTCAGTTTTGTGAACGGACTGCAGACGGACGGACAGACAGACGGAGGGAGAGTAAACCTCAAGTCCCCTCTAGTTAAACTGGTAGGGGACTAACAAATGATTATTGAATGCTTAAAGGGTACTATTAGCTTTGGATTGTTTGGGTAACCTTATAACACCTCATTACTGCATGGTCATGCTGTGTTGTAATTTACTCTGAGTTGAACATCAAAGCACTTTAACCTTAATAATTACCTGTGGATTGAAAATTGATCCATTAGTTGAATCAAAAATCAAACATTAAGGAATTGTTACTTTAATAACAAGGAGCTACATGAAAGAGATCATTTCTAGTTTAGATTCTACAGTAAAACCTTAAATGAGCCGTGTCATGACAAAACCAACATAATGGGTTTGCGACCAGCATGGATCCAGACCAGCCTGCGCATCCGCGCAGTATGATCAGTGCCTGCTGCACAGTAAATGGGCCAATTTTGTTAGCATCTAAGTCAAAAAATAAAGTTAAACATACAAGACAATATTTGCTCTTGTTAAGTACCTTAGGGTGTCTATAACAATATTTTTGGAAAGAAAGGATAACTTTTAGGATACCTTTTTCAAAATATTACATCTCTTGCGGACTGTGTGGGTAGGGGACGGATGTTACAAAGATATACTAAAAGTCTGAATATCTTACAGTTTATAATAAAAATTGTATTATTTCTCTTTATTTTATTAAAATATTATGTGTTCTGATTAATGTTACAAAAAAAATCCAGAAAATTCATCTTAGATATAAAAATATTTGCTTTCAAATTTTGAGTATTTTTCACACAAAATGAAATTTTCAAACATGTTAGAAACAGAGAGAAATAAAACAAGGATAGGTACACCAAATCATATTTAAATCAAATATGCAAACACATTTCTTATAAACCAGTAGAAATTATAGGACTTTCTTATGTATATTTCTTGTCAGATAACCCAAAAATGAATTGTATCAGGGGGACGGATGTTACATTTTTGGGGGGACGGATGTTTACTAGATGTTTCAAGCTCATAGTTCATACTCTTTTTTGGTTTTATTTTAATGTAATATAATTTATAAAAGTATATGCTTTGTACAGTACAATAAATGTAAAATAATTGAATAAATTATGAGAAAAATGTAGAAATATACCCAACAATTATGGAGTTTCTTACTATTTGCGTTTCACAATTTATCTTACATTTGAATGAACATTTAAATGTTTGAAATAAAATAAAAACATTGCTAATTAAATAAAAGAATCTTTGTTTCCAGATAATGCATTAACGTTAAAGAGAGAATGTCATATCAACGTTTCCTTTCTATACATGAAATTATTTACAAAATACTTAAGTTAAATAATAAGATTTATATTTGTAAAAGATATGATACAGTGTGAAGTAAATAAGTTTTCAGAATGAAACGTATGCAAGCTTATTGAAGCTTATAGAATTTCTCATTACTAAATACATAAATTATACACAATTAAAAATTTTCATTAAAAATTATAAGATTTTAAATTGCTGCAATTAAGTTCTATCGATTTGATGAAATTTTAAGTAAATTAATGTGGAATGTTAGCAGCATTATCAAAAGATTTCATTATGATTCAGTATCATAATCTCATTATTTCTAACTTTTAATAATTCTCTGTGTATATATTTCAGTGTACATGAACTGCTTAAATTAACTTAATGAACTAATTTGTCATTCAATAAAATTTATAGGTGCAAAATAATTTGCGAAGGGTTTATTTACAGAATAATTTTCACAATTATTCCAACTTTTTCATTACAGGAATCCTTACCTTATCCTTTACTTACAAGTTTCTTTCACTTTATTAACAATAATTAAATGGGTCAAATTGTATGAAAATGGTAATCCCCCCCCCCACTGTTTTTAAGCATAATATATATCACCCTAAGGGCTTAATTGGCACCCCTACTGTTTTGTAATATATCACACTTCCAAATATACAATCTACGCAGCTCCCAATATGCAGCTCATAAACTTCCAATAAAGTGCCAGCCCCTTCTGTGTGTATAGTTAGGATCCATATCCCACTGTTTTATGAGGGGCTGGGATACATGGTTTGTTGGTTTGTTAACTATTTAAGGCTAAAGAATTTATGTTTTAACAATTGACCAATTTTAATCACAAAGATACTTTTAACATCTCTATCGTTTGCACCTCTTTCTATATAATTATCCTGTTATGGATTTTGTGTTTGTTTCTTCTATTTTTTTTAAATGGTATTTTATTTGTTGTGTGAAACATTCCTATACAGTTGCAAAGCTTACTACTTCTCTATCATGCATCATAAGAACAAGATAAGTTTCGTACTACTGTAAAAAGAATTTTTAGTTCAATTCTGTAACATCCGTCCCCTTCTGTACCCTTAGTTTATAAACACAGAATAACAAAAGATTATATTTGTTATAAATTCATATAAACTTAAATATTATCTTAATAAACTCATAGGTCCACTTGATGTTAAAAAAAAAAAAAATTATTTCAAATTAAATAAAAAAAATTTCAGAGCAAAAAATACTGATTTTTTTTTTCAAAATTAAGGAATTTAGTGTTCACAAATACTTTTTTTTATAAATACATCATTTCAGTGCTTTATTTCTGTTACTTCTTCATTTTTCATTGTAACTTTGGTGCTTTAGTGTAAAATTTGCTTTTCAGTTACAGTTTATGTATTAATTAATTAATCAACATAGTCACAGTATATAAACGATTTGAACCCCAACCGGATCTTGTGAGAAGATCTCAGCATCTAAACATACAGTCAGGCGTAATGACACATTAAACTATTAAAAATCGGCTTGAATTTAATATGTTACGGTATGTTAACATTTGAATCGTATTAAGAAATAATTTATCTTTGCTTAAATATACACCCATAACCTTCTTCGTAAAATATATGCGCATAAAACGCTGTGCTCTTCGCCTCATGTTGTGTTTATGTCAACACACGCCGATTACATAAGCAAATGTATGCCTAAAATTGTTTTACTTCACTATAACTCATATCTGAATCTTTGATTTATTGTCTTAACCTCATGTTACCGGGCAGACACTTGTGAAAATATCTTTGAATATTGATAAAACATAGTTAATAATAGAGGCGACATTTCTGATAACTGTACCCGTCTTGCTAAAACAATTTTAATGATCTGTACCCTACTTGTGTTTTCACTGAACCATTACTTGCGAGTCACTTTTGATGATTTTTATTGTGTTTTTGTCGTATGTTCCAAATTTTATTGTGCAGAATATGAAGTTATTGTGTCACAAGAGAAGGGTACATGTTTTACATGTAAGTAACCAAAACTGCATATGATTGGAGGAGCTTCGTCATATTTTCACTGTCTACGAAAGTGGCTGTTTATACGAATCAGAAAGTCAATTATTTCTTGATAAGAATAATTAACCAACAAACCTCATCTTCACTTACCATTCATTTTTCTTTGGAAAGATATAAAGCTAAAATATTACATATATATGTACTATAATTTTTTTATATTTAGTTCAACGGCATTGTTGTTAAATATAAGTTTGACGTGACCGTTATATAACATCACGTATCAATAAACCTCGAAATATCATTACAAGATTTTTTTTGAAGATTACTTATTTCAACATGTTGAAAGCTTTACACCTACCGTTGATTTCATTCTGCTTTTTTAAACACTGTTTTTTATTCTCAGAAATTCATTGACTTTCTATTTCTGAAATGTAGACTACGTCAGTGTTTCAGCAATTGGTGTTTTAAACTTCTTTTTTTCGTTTACGTTATTGGCTGTGACGCTGAATTTTTTTAAGTAGGAAATTTTATTCTGATCATTATTTATTCTTATTTTCAAGTTGCAGTCTGGATGGCGAATAATTATGTGGTCAATGATGGCATTGAAATTCGTAGTCTTTACTGAACAGTATATGCAGCTGTATTCTTCCATGGTGATCCGAAAGAAAAATATACATAGCATTATATATTTTATTAAACAAATGATTAACAATATTATCAGTTAAACCAATTCTCGGTAAATACCTTAGATCCCACCTTATATACTAAAATTCTATTACAATCATTTATATTTTCTGGCAATAATTGATACAAAATCGCAATGAACTCCAATAAATCTTTAAAAATACTCACAAGTCAGGGTACAGATAAATTTCGTAAACTCACAAGTAGGGTTCACAATCACCAGCAAGTAACGTTCAGTTTACGGAATTGACCTCCTTGGTAAAACTCTTAAATTTATGTTCAAGATACAGCAATATGTTATGCATATGGCTAAATTATCGTTTGTTATTGATTACTTTAGTAGTTCGATATCACAATTCAATGTTTAACTAAATCATCATTGGAATAAGACGGATTTTTGTTCGTGTTCAGTGTTGATCACCTGAAAGCTGTTCGTGAGTTTCGATTATTTTTATAGCCTTCGTGCTAACGTTTATGTTTTGCATAACTTAAACGTTTAATTAAGTTTCTCTCTTACGATATAAATATAGATTTACTAACCTAACGTCCATCTGTATCAATATAAATACCAATATCGTAAACAAGTGTAGTGGCAGAATATGGCTGACACTAAAATCTTCTCACAAGATCCGTTTGGGGTTCAAATCGTTTATATACTGTGATAGTGTAAAACCAGAGAGTTCATGAACTGATCATCAACAAGAGTTGGCAAACAAACGTACAGTGAGGAAAATAATGCAAGGAAATCTAATACTCGCTTACTCAAGTTAGTAGTTACTGCAAGGCCGTCGTCGATGGTCCGGCCGGTCCGGCCTTGGCCGGACCAATATTTTGGCCAAAAATGAGTAAAAAAACCCACACCAATAAAACACACATCGCTGATTAGCAATTTGACACTTAACTGGCCCCTTATGCAATGCGCGGTAATATACAAACATGACAGGAAGAAACAACTGGACACAATTAATTGACCAGGTATATGTAGGGGTCCTACGAAGTCAAGTTCGAGTACTTTTTCGGTGTAATGTTTGCACACGACATCCTAGCATTGACAGACAACCTCAGCAAATCTCCTCAACTAGTTTCATTGTCGGCATCCGAGTGCCAGCGGCTAGCAAAGCGGACTCTAGATAGTTTGATAGACATGAGATCTGTAAAAAATCGTTGACATATTACTATAACATGTACTAGCGGCAGGCTGTAAACTGTGCCAAATATACGGGAAAACGCCCCTGACAGCATCCTAGAATAAAAAATTTTCCGGGGGAACATGCCCCCGTACCCCCCTAGATTCTGCCTAAAACCAATCAAATTGGCCGCACCAATCACAAAATCGTGACGACGGGCCTGTACTGGTGTCAATATTGAAATTCTTAAACACTGTTTCACACAAAATATTCCCTAATTTTTTTGGTACTTAAAGATGGTTCAAGCAAATTGCTTTAAAAAATTATACATACCTTGGAAACTCTATTTCATGCGAGTCCCACTGCCATCCATAAAATCTCTTCAATTATTGATCTTTACTGACATATTTTTTGTATTTCAGTCTGAATCCCTGTTTTGAAGTCATAGCTGTCTGTCACTGAAGTATTTACTGTGATAAGACTTTATAAGACATTTGAGCCACTACATCTTTCTGAAAAATTAAGGCCAGTAGATCTATATCTAAATCAAAGTATTAAAAAAAGAACAATATTACAAAAAAATGGATTCGTTTTAATTTAAATATTTTGATATTAGATATATATTGCAATTTTTCTTTAGGGATTCTTATTTCACTCTATTTCATGAATAACAAGATTAAACATATTTTAGGTAAAATCAATGGGAAAACTCACCAATTCTATCTGTAAACAAGAAAAATATTACATACATTCGTATGTAATATAGGTACGATTGCATACTATTTTTTGTGAAGACTTTATGTTTGCTGAATTAAAGGTGTAATGTAAAATGAACAAACATGTCCTGAGATATTTTATATCTTTAAACATTTTCATGGAATGTAATTAATGTATCACCATATTAAGAGTTGCATGCCTTCAGATGAGAAAAAATGATTTCAAGGAAATCAAAATATGAAAAGAAAATTCACGGTCAAATTGACTGCTTTGAAGAATAATCACAAAATATAATTAGCAGGAAATTAAAAACCTTTTTAATACACTAAAGGTAGAATTTCATTGTAAATATATTGATAAAAAACCCCGAATAACACAGTTTGTAAATATTTATTACAATAAAATATGAAAAAGGTATACGCGCCGAGGTTTTAGCTATAATTAAAATTCCCGCGCTAAGTCGCGGTGGTGCTTGGGGATAATCAATTGAATACTGTAAATGGCAGCCATTTTACGAATACGAAATCCTCGGACAGTTTATCCTGCCGAAAGATATAAAAAAAATACTTGCAATTCAAAATTTGCTGCTAACATAAAGATTATCGATTTACTCTTTGCAAACTTTTTTCTCTGCCTGAGAATAATAATATTGACGTGTTTTCATTGGCTTAAAACCAGTCACGTTACCAATTACAACATGTAGGTGTGAACTAAAAATTTCGTGTTCATTAAAATTATTCCGTTAACAGACATTATAACAATCCTTTTATTTACAAATGAAATTGATAAAACAACCATCCCAGGAAGCATTTAAAGATAATCAACAATCAATTGGAAAAAATAAATGCATATATATTGTTTT
>NW_026858609.1:0-5450 GCF_026571515.1 Ruditapes philippinarum
CTTTTCCCATCCGGTGCCCTATACAGGCTTTCATATTTCCTCATTCCGATGCCCCCATACTGACTTCGTATGCTCTTCATTCCGGTACCCCGTACAGGCTTCCGTATGTCTTCATTCTGGTGCCCCATAAGGCTTCCTTATTTCTTCATTCTGGTGCCCAATACTGGCTTCCGTATTTACTAATTCCGGTGCCCCATACAGGCTTCCGTTTTTCTTCATTCCGGTGCCCCATATATGCTTCCCTATCTCTTCATTGGGGTGCCCCATACAGGCATCGTGTTTCTTTATTCCGGTGACCCATACTGGCTTCCGTATTTTTCATTCCGGTGCCCCATACAGGCTTCCGTATTTCTTCGATTCGGTGCCCAATTAAGGCTTCCGTAATATGTAGTGATTTAAGTCTATTTCGACTTCCAATGAAAATATTTATCAAATCGCTATAAACAAAATATGATTCAACTATATGGTCAATGAGTAACTTTTTGGAAACTGTAAAACAAAACACCAAAAATATAAAGTTAGGAGAAACAAAAATAATATCACTTATAAGACTGTACAAAGTAAGATTTTGAAGAAAAAAATGCATATGATATACATTTAGTGTAATTCTCAGAGAATCTTACTGCTGTCGTTAAACTTTGTTCCGCACTTCCACTGCCTGCCCTCTGTGTTATACGACCTCTGAATATGGAGTTGATAGTGTTATAGAAACTTGACTTGCCGGCTCCAACTGGACCGATCATCAAGATTCTTGCGTCCTTGACATTCAAATCTTCTAGAGGTTTGAAAGCTACTATATCCTCTGTAAGCTCATCTAGAAACTGCAATGTGTATCATATTTTCTAAATTTTATCTTATTGACTTTAAATCCCTTCCTTTTTTTATTTATTTATTCATTTATTTATATTTGGTTTAACGGTGCACCATCACTCTTTAAATCATATGACTCCAAAACAGGAAAGACCTCTAACCTTAAAGCCAACCCCAGCCATTTTGTTTAGATTTGGAACTGCCTCAAGTAAATGAAGGAATATAAACTTGTTATGTTCTAGAATCAAGTCCCACCAGGAGTCGTGATTATTTCCAGCCAAAAAAAAAAGCTTTACTTTGCCCTGTAATGTAAATTAATCCCTGTAAGCAATCCTTATAGACGTCCAAACGAATGATCTAAAATATTCTAAAATAAAACATGTATTATTGATTTGGTGTATATATCTTATATAATGAAGTTAGAGCTAAATTTTACATAGTAACATACTTTTTCATTCCATGCTTTTGTTTTTCGCCAAGGCTCTGATTTTGAGACTCTTTGACCATCTGAAAAGATGTAAAATTAAATTAAATATACTATTGCTAGTAGTTATATTTGTATCATAGGTAAATAACATCATGTTTTGGATCAAAACATTTAGAATACCATTTTATTGTAGTGAAGTCATTCATCATAAACAATACAGTTTATCTCTACCTATTTTAAGTATTACATGCATAAATCATATTGATTGTTGTCGAGTTTGAGTTAAGATGAGTACTAGTATAAAACTGTTAAAATGCCTTTCAGATCTTGTGTTAACCATTTCTTTAAGGATTCAGCTACATATTTACAGTTAAGCTAATACATTCATCAACATTCATTTACGTTAAATCAGACCTACCTTTCAATCTCGATGTTTTCTTTCACTTTAAAATATATCAAGTTCTTTCGATCCCATGACTAGAACTAACAGATGACAAACAGAAAATCTATTGTGAAATTATTTATCAATACAATATTAAATTTTAACTTATTCTCTTAGTAATGATTAATATCTCCAGTGATTTATACACTTGTAATGTGGAACTTACCACTAACTTTGTAGACCTGTAGCTCCGTGACGTTCATATTGCCATTGTTGATATTGGTTGCAGTTAAACCCTGGGTGTCGTAAGTGTGCCCAAAGTTCATGCCACCATTTAGAGTAAAGTAAGTGCCTGAGCTGTTCACTGTGCTTGAGAAAGTGTGGATGTCATGACCACCACCAAATGTTGGACCGTAAGATTGATGACAGTACAGAGCATTCTGATAATTTGCTGATTTTATTGGAAATTTTGTGGACTTCTCATTTCCACTAAATCGTAGCTGATACAGAAAAGCAGAAGTATTGTTAATCCATTGGTTGCTGCTATTCCAGCTGACGGGAGCAAAACCACCATACACTGATCCTTGTTGATTATACAACACTGTGACTGTAGGTCCCTGATTATCACATTTCTGATGGAACGTTGTAGCATTACATCCATCTCTTGTAATGGCGTAGAGAAGCGTAAATGTTTTAGGACCTGTGCCTATCCATTGTTCTAGGTGGTCCATATCTTTGTCCGTTAACTTTCCTGTCATTGTACCTCTGAATAATTACAAATATGTGTTTACCATTATTTACCATGATAATGTTAAAGTAAGTATCTTGATTATATTTGCAGTTTATCTTTTTTTGTAAAACATTAAGATATCCAAGCAACAAATATTAGTTAGATTGAAACTACAAAAAAAATGTATGAAAACTTAATTCTTCAAAAGACAGGCTGTAGCTAGATATAATTTTTCTTTACTTTATTAAACACTTTGCAATACGGTTTGGCAAACTATTAAACTATTCTAGAATTTAATGACACAGAAAATAAATCAAGAGGGCAATGATGACCTTTATATCGCTCACCTGATTATTAAGGCTATAAATTAATATTGTTAGCAATGAATAAAAGCAGATAAACTGTAGTAATCTTAAACTGATATCATAATGTCACTATCTGCACCTGAAGTAGTGCAACTGTAAACACAGTTTTATTCATATATGGACTGCCACCTAGTTTTTGACAATATATGACCCATATTTTTATTTGAGCTAGAAATCAACTGAACAACCATAATTGCTAACAAAATTCCAGGATATTTTTAATGAAAATATTACATTTAAAGCGTTAACAAGGATTATCCAATATTTGGGCTGTGTGGCCTAATTTTTGACCCAATATGAACCATATTCAATCTTGACCAAAAAAATCAACATAACGACTTTTCTGATCAATTTAAAGGACACTGAGCTGAAAATATTGCGTACTTCAATGTGGACGGACGACAGACGACGTACATTCAACGATCCTCATCCTGAGCCAGTTCAGATGAGCTAAAAGAAATCCTCGCATCAATGCTCGGGTGATATTTTTTCAAGTTTATTTTATTATAACCTATTGTATGATAATTTCTACTGGAAGTAAAAATGTTAGCTCATAAATTTTGCTAATAGAAATCAAATATGATAATTATTTGATAATATTTTATTTAAACTAGACCAGTAAGTTTTTTTTATTTAAACTAGACCAATCAGTTTGAGTTCCGACTTTCAACACTTTCAAGTACGAGATCTTTAAAGTATTGATAGATTAGTTTATTTTTGAGAAAAATCGGTATCCTAGTGCGTTGTAAATTACTAATAACAACTTCCTGTCCTCTGTTTATATTTAGGTTGATATAATAGAGCTCTACTGTTTACCTTTAGCGTAACAAAATGTGCAATGATTTTGTGTCAACCTTATATTTTTGAAAAATAGTATATTGAAAAGCAATCTTTTCAACCCTTTCCGCCAAACTTCGATGTAATTATAATAGCCGAGATGTTCCGATTGATTAGAAATATAACAATGTACTAAAAATGACATTATATGTACTTTCTGCTTTCTAATATAATAAATTGTACATTTTATGCGAGTATGCTATCAAGTATGCTAGAAAGTAACCGCGTTTAACTGGTATGAATTTGTCATACTGCATTCATTTATCTTGTAATGTTCTTTATCACATGGAATATTGTGCATGTTCTCTTCACATTTACTTTACGTTCATATGATTAATTAATTTCCTCGAACAGATAATTCTTCATTCACAGCTGTTAACACATTATCTCATTTTGAAACATTTAAGTGGATTTTAAACATGGCCGTAATAATGAGTTTAGTTTTTGTTTTTAACCTCAAATATGTTTTGTCTGTTGTCTTGTATCGACCTGTCAATATATGCACTGCGCAGTCCTCATTGTTTACTAATGTTTCAACGCAAATAATAATCCCTAATAATTTAAACATATCGGGCCTATCAATTCAATCAAATTGATAATAAACTATACCTTGAAGAAGAATTGACATGTACTGATTAGAATTAAAATTAAATAAATTTAAAATCACTTGCTTACCTCTTTTTGCTGTAAACCAAACCAAAATGATTTCAGTTTAATCAAAACGAAAATAGAATTTCAAGAAACGAAAACGAAAATACGATACAAATACAAACTGTCTACTGTTGGGAATGTGATACTCGGTTTTGCCACTATAGAACGTGGTACTATCACACTAACAATACATAATAAAAAAAAGTCTTTTAAAAACACTTTTACGCAAATCTAATCAACTATATCACTAATATTTATGTTTTATTCAAGCAACTGCTGTACCATGCTGTACCCTGCACTACCCCTATGCAGGGATAAACGAAACACAACAATAAAGAACCCAAAATATTATCTACAGTGGATTTAAACAAGACGGAGGCCCAGATACCATGCGTATCAGCGTAAATATTTTTCAGAAAACCTCAAAAACGCATTTTTTTCCGAATTCATGCGTCACCATTACGCACGAAGCATATAATACTTGTATTCAAAATTCATGCATGAAGAATCATATGGAGTTACCATTGGATAGTTTCAATGGAGATGTTTTACTGTTTGCAAATATGCATTCCTATCTGCTTGGATAAAAATATTATGTCGCCAACAATGGCAAGGTTGCTAACTTTAAAGTCCTTAATATTGACAGAAAGTAATAATTTACCACTTTATCAGATTTTATTACCGATTTTATCAACTGCAATAGAAACATTTGATTACCATGATTTTTTCTATATTTATTGAAAAGAGGAAACATGGCTTATGTATGTTGTAAACATGTATATTTTGATGTAATAATTAATGTTATACTGTACGCCTTTTTTTAAAAGTGAAAATGATTTTTTTACCGATGATTGTTATAAATATTACACCATGTGCGTTAGTAATGGAAGAGAAGTAGTTCGGACAAACTTTAAAAATACAATAATAATAGGACCGTAAGTCTGACAAAAATCATTTCATAACATGTAGCAGCTACTGTTAAGCAGGCGACACAAATATCATAAGCGGGCCAAAACGCCTTTATATTCAAGGACAATATCTCAGCCAAAAATCATACAACCAGAAAACCCGTTAAATATACAAAGTATTTAAAGTAAGGTGCTGATCGTTCCTGTAAAGTTTCATTTAAATTGAATTAGTAGTATAAGAGAAGTAGTCAGGACAAACTTTAAAAAATCATAAAAGGGCCATAACTCTGAAAAAATTCATTGAAACCGGAAAATGCCTCGTATATCATTTCCGTAAATT
>NW_026858610.1:0-4897 GCF_026571515.1 Ruditapes philippinarum
TACAGTGAAAGCTGAGAAAACCGGACGGCTTTCGGACTGAGGGTTTTGTCCGGTTTTCTCAGCGGTCCGGTATTCTCAATGTCCCCATAAGCTTTTCAGGATCTTATATTATAACCGAGCAATGACTTACAAAGGACGCAGTATATTTGCATTTTCAAGATCATGTGTACGTATATTGCTAAATAAAGAAATGATAAAAATACAAGAAAATATGTTTTAATTGTTTTTGTCCCATTATTGCATATAAATACAATAAAAGTTTGGATATCAAAATGAACAGCAGTTACCTCATAACGATCAAGTCCGAGTACATCCGCATATGTTTACATTTAGATAATGGATAATGATTTAACGAACATAGTTTACTTTGTTTGTTTATAATAATAACATATTGGTCAGAGTTTTAAAGTAGGTTTCGGCAAAGTTTCACTGTCTTTAATTAATTTAACTTTGTCACTAATAGACAGCTCTCGTCGATTTATTTTCGGTCATGGGATAGAACTTAGCGCCGATAAATTTCGTTCCCGTTGCGTTGTCAATATACAAAAAGCAACACAATATAAAAGTACTCTATTTTTTATTCATACTGATTTTAACTGATCAATATCTCGTGCATTTTGGCATTTATATAAAACGGTAACATCTATACCTCAAACTGTGAAAAGAGACATTATAAACAAATCAGACAATTATTGTTCCGTTACCGCTCAGTTAGCGTATTAGACACAACCAATTGGTTATTCACACATTCGGCATCCGGTATTGTCAGGGTAATTGTCTATATAATTGACTTTGTAGTCCCCTATCAACTGTCCGATATTTGGTTTTTACAGATTCCGGTATTGTCAATGTTTAATACAATAGTTTAAAGAAGGGAAAATTTGGGACTGAAATATTCGTCCGGTATTTAGAGAGTTCCGATTTTCTCAGCGTCCGGTTTTCTCAAATTTCACTGTACAATGTATTACATTGCATTTCTTTTTCTTTTTTTTGTTATCATAAAAATCTAAGTATAAATGTAGAAAATTACAACCAGTATCTGTTCATGAACCTAAATAAATGTTTAAGATCACTATTATGTTTTAAAATTGTTAATGGGCATTTGAATAGGGTTCCATTTTAATCATGAATATTAATGTTATAGACAAGTTCTCTGGGATCACCAATCTGGACTAAACTAGGCACACAGGGTAACCAATGGAAATCTGGACAAGTTAATATCCCTGCATCTACTACAATCTACAATGTTGCCATTGAAGGTGTGGTTGGGCCTGGTTACCGTGGTGATATAGGGATTGATGATATACATATGGTACCCGGAGCTTGTCCAAATCAAGGTAAATATTATTTCATGTTCTCACAAAGTTTTGGTCATGTAAACAAGGTGTGAGAGAGAAAAAAATCCCCCTGCCTGAACCAAATGAAAGTACCTATATGATCATACATGCCATAACGTCCCGGATGCCCGGGATTGTCCCGGAAATCGGATCCCGGAGACATCATGATTTGTATTAAATAAGCTTTTAATTATTAATGATTTAAAAAAAAAAAATGAAAGTACCTATTACAAACAATGTAAATATATCTATCAAATAAAAAATTAAAGGGTTCAAATAAATCACCTTGCTGTGTTTTTTTTTATGACTGGAAGAATTGCATTACGTGACATGTAGTAATTATCACAACTTTAAGATATAACGGATGAACAACATGGCTGCGCCCGTTCACCGGGATTATAACATACAACTTAACTTGCTTTTAGGGAATAATAAATGAAATAAAGAAATACTATAAAATGATAAATATGTCGACCTAAAAGACTACTTATAAAACTAGTAAGTTAACTGTTTATCATTAAAATTCAGGAGAAAGTTGTCCGTTAATTTAATAACGATATACGATTGACACCCAACCCCCACCCCCCCCCCCCCCCCCCCCCCCCCCCCCCTTCCCCTTTCCACAACTGCCCTACACACATCCATTATTGCCCCGCGATGAAAAAGTGTACTGGAAAGCTGTCCAAAAAAATTATGGCATGTATGTATATGATACAGATAAGTACAGAAAAAAAAATATATTCACAACTGTTGGACTTGATCTGTTTTAAAATGTAATAGAAATAATTAATTTGTTGAAAAAATTATGATCTGTAAGCAAAAAGAATGTATAACAACATTTTTACAGTGTATTTTACCTTGTGCATTTAAATTATCAAAAAAAAAAAGTTTCCATGTTAGAGAGGAGAGGAGATTTATGGTAGATATTATTTGTTTCAGGTGGAGTAGCTTGCTCATTTGACACTGATCTTTGTGGATGGGCTCAGAGTAAATCGGATGATTTTGATTGGACACAGCGAGCTGGTTCCACCTCATCTAGTGGAACCGGTCCCACTAACGATCACACTACAAATACTCGCTCAGGTGAATTTTTATATTTGTTTATATGAAATTTCAAATGCAGTATATGGCTGAAAAACTGCAGACTTATAACTCAACTAAAAATGTACGGGATCCAGGATTAAGCTTAGGTACCATCAACTTAAATTACCAAATGTTCCATCAGATGACTCTTTAAAACAAAACTTTGACTTGTGATAAAGTGTGTTACTGAAAACCAATTATTGAAGAACATACATATAGATTATAGATCATAGTTTCATAGCTTACTTAGCATGTAGCAGCGTTTCAGTGGGGATAATTATAATTATTCAGTCCTTTAACTTTTGGCTTTCTTTAATTCCATTTTGGAACTGTCAGTTATCAAATATGGGTATATCAAGATGTAAATATAAGAATAAGGAAAGCTGTTAACCATAGAAAGTTATTGAAAGTGAAATTATTTTTGTTTTAGGTTCCTACATATACACTGCCCTCCAAAGGTTCCTTGACAGACAATTTTTTTTAAGATTTTTGGCTTTACTTATTTAAAACAAAGTTTTACATTGTTTTTTATAACATTTATTTATACATTATACCCATATTTCAAGATATGAATACCTGAAAAAACAAAATTACACAACTCAACAAAAACAGAACATAACACCACTTTGCTAGATTTCATATCATGGAAATCAACTTCTGTCAATATTTAGTGATGCCACCATTAGCAGCTAAGACAACCTGAATCCGCCTAGGCATGCTCACAACGTTCCACTGCAATTTCCTTCCAACACTGCCTTACATTCATATCCAGTTCGTTAAGATTTTCACTTCGTCTTGTTTTAAGAGCTTTCTTGATGTCCCACCACAGATTTTCAATCGGGTTCAAGTCTGGAGACTGAGGAGGCCACACTAAACTTCGAATTCCATTGGTATTCTTCCATTCTGTGACAATCCTTGCCCTATGACAAGGTGCGCCATCATCCTGGAGCCAGAAATTACCTCCATAGCCCAAGTAGTGGGCCGACGGCACAGCACTATTGCCAAGAATATCAATGTATCCAACGGCATTTAAATTACCAGTAACTCTCGTGAAGAATGCAGTCCCGCGATACGACATGGCGCCCCACATCATGATCCCCCCTCCACCAAATTTGAAAGTTGGCACCACACAATCATCTCGAAGCTGCTCACCATGCCGCCTCCTGACGAAGGTTGGTCCATCACTCTAAAACATTGTGAACCTTGACTCATCAGTCCACAAAACTGCCGACCAATCAACCCGTGTCCACGTCGAATGCTCTCTGGCGAATGTTAATCTCAGATTTCTGTGCCTCTGGGTCTTTTTCTTGGCAACATGTCCAGTCAAACAAACATCCTTCAGTCCTTGATCACGGGAAACCTTGATGGTGACCCACTGTTCTTGAGTTAAAGCTACCATGATGACAATGTTGAAAACTTGAATTAAAATTCTCTTATATCCAAATAAAAAAATGTTATTTCATTACGGTTATGAAAATGTGTCAAACTGGTTGCATGTTTTATGGAAGAGATAATCTTTGCAATGATTTTGACCACCCCAAGAAAATACTTAATATTCTGACCCATCTTACTGTTTTACTCACTATAGAAGTTAAATTATTCTTTAAAAGGGAGATAATATGTAAATTATTATAATTTTAACCACTGAAGCATCTGTACTGATTTCCAAGTAAAAATACTTAGGAAAAACAGTGAAAAATGGTGTGTGAAGGAATTTTTGGAGGGCAGTGTATATTGAATCAAGTTCACCAAGACGACCAGGACAGAAGGCGTGGCTAGTCAGTCGTCAGATTGGCTTTACCTCACCACAGTGTCTGAACTTTTACTACAACATGAATGGTAAACATATAGGTAGCCTGAATGTGTATGTGAAGACTGGAGCTATGTTACCTTCAGCCCCAGTCTGGTCACTATCTGGACCTCAGGGACCACAATGGGCATTAGGCCAGGCTACAGTGAGAGCTAACATACCTTACAGGGTAAAATATTAATTATATCACTTGTTAGTGTTATTGGACTTAAGAACACATATATGTTTGTATTCAAGTTATAGCATACATGAAATGATTCGTTTTTAAGAGAAATGTGCTGATCTTGTAGGTAATGAAATTTTTATTATGTGTTACACACTCCAAAGTACACAAATGAGATATCCATACAGTAATGATAATGCACTGCTTTTCCAGTTCAATGCAAAAGCATCTGTTACTATTCTATGTATTTTTTGTCTCAGTTTATATGGAAGGAATAAAGTCAGTGTTTATATATGTTGAGGTTGGGGTTTGTGGTAGAAGAAACACTTAATCAGTTTCTATATTTATTCACTCACTGGTACTAGAAGAACCTGAATGTGTATGTATGAAGACTGGAGCAAAATAAACAATAATAAGACAAATGACAAAGAGAAATATTTGGTCTGGCCTTTAAGAGAAATTACCTTAAACTCTATGAATAGAGAACTTGATTATTTTTAACCT
>NW_026858611.1:0-35323 GCF_026571515.1 Ruditapes philippinarum
AAATTTATTTCATGCTTTCCAGTGTTTTTCAGTAATATATCAGATAATTATATTCTGATAAACCACTAGTGAAATTTATAAAATATAATTTTCACTGTAGCCGAACTATATCTGAATGCAGATGAAAAGAATTTCATAAATGAATGGAATAACAGGCAGAAGTAAATGCTGTCATACATAAATTTTTCTTCTTTAGGAAAAGGAAGTCGATGCCATTACACATCATTTTGAAAATGTAACAAAATTAGTGAAATTTAACAGAACTATATATTTCAAAACTGATGTGACGTCATGATATTGACATCATGTTAATTATGATGACATCATAAAGGAGAATGCGCGACATAATATGTGGCAAAATCAGTAACAAAACTTAAAATCACATAAAAAGCATGAAATAAAAAGACAATTTATTTGTTTTACATATAAAATTGAAATATATTTCATTTGTGAAGGTTACACCAGCTATAATTATATTTTCACTTGTGAAAATATTGCATCTGGTGTTAACTCAGTGAAATATATTTCAATCTTACATGCAAAACAAACAAATATCCTCCATATAAGATGGTATTTTTTGTTTAAAATTTAGTGGTACATTTTAAATTTAAGTTTATTTTATCAACACAGATATTTGTTACTTTAAGAACCAGCGTGCCATACTTGCTCTGAGTAAAGATTTAAAACATAATGGCAAACATTAAAAAGGTTAGTGTTTATTAAGGCAGCAGAATCCATTAAATTAGTTGCATGAATGTGTCGCACCAGAAAAATGAAGTTTCCTAATATGCTGATAACAGCTATGGTCTAACCGATACTAAATTTGTCATTTGTCGATACTAAATCTGCCAGGCCAGAGCGACGAAATTCCCTTAATGATGATTAAAAAAACTACGCTTTACTTAACAATGCACACTATGCCCAGAAAATAAATATTCTCCAGCAAATTCCAGCATTTTCTAAAAAAAATGTTTTGATAATGGTTAGATGTTTAGCAAGTGAAAATAACACTGAACCTGCAGTAATGTGTTATTAGATGGCAAATTGTAAACAAAGTAGTATTTTGACATACATACTAAAATTGATAATTATTATCTATTGCCAACATAACAAAATCAGCATTAGAGAAATTATGTATGATTGGCAAAAGGATTTATTTTTTTGGAAACTGTAACACGATAACTAAAATAAAAAGTATTAAAACAAGAGGGCCATGAAGGCCCTGAGTCGCTCACCAGAAACAACTGCTTTTCAGTGTTGGAATGTCAATATATTCTAATATTAAATTTGAGCATAGAATATGTTTAAACAATAATTTAATGAAATGCCATGACCTTGGGTATTTAAGCTTTAGCTTTAACCGGGCTTAAATCAAATTAATATAAGCAACCTTGATAAAAGACTACCTAAGAATGCTACAAAGGTTGGTGAGCATCTATGAATTATTTCAGTAGGAAATGATGTTTAAAGGTTTTTTTTCTATTTTTAGCTTTAGTGGCCCCTAAAAGGTGCTTATCCAATTAATGTGAGCAAACTTGATAAAAGATTACCCAAAAATGCTACAGACAAAGTTTTGTGATCTTCCATTTATCAATTCTGTAGGAGAAGATGTTTAAACGTATTTCTTATTTTAATTTAAGTGGCCCCTACAAGGGGCTAATCAAATTAATATGAGCAAACTTCATAAAAGACTACCAAATAATGCTACTGACAAAGTTTGGTGATCATTTATCAATTAGTTCCGTAGCAAGACGTTTAAGGGTATATCTATTTTTAATTTTAGCGGCATATATATATGACCAAACTTGATAAAAGACTACCCAGCAATGCTTCAGACAAAGTTTGGTGATCATCCATCCATTAGTTCTGTAGAAATAGACATTTAACGGTATTTCTATTTTAGCTATAGAGACCCTAAATGGGGCTAATCAAATTTATATCAGCAAACTTGATATAAGACTATCCAAGAATGCTACAGACAAAGTTTGGTGATCTTCCATCAATTAGTTCTGTAGAAATAGACATTTAAATGTATTTCTAATTTTAGCTTTTGCAGCCCCTAAAATGGGCCAATCAAAATAATACTAACAAACTTTATAAAAAACAACCCAAGAATGCTACAGACAAAGTTTGGTGATCATCTATCAATTAGTTCTCTAGAAATAGACATTAATCGGTATTTCTATTTTTAGCTTTAGCGGTCCCTTAAAGGAGCCAATCAAATGAATTTGAGCAAACTTGATAAAACACTACCCAAGAATGCTAATATTCAAAGTTTGGTGATCATCCATCAATTAGTTCTGTACGAGAAGATGTTTAAAGGTTTTTCTATTCTTAGTCCTAGAGACCCCTAAAAGGAGCCAATCAAAATAAATTTATTTAATTATATTAGCAAACTTGATTAAAGACTACCTAAGAATGCTACAGACAAAGTTTGGTGATCATCCATTAAATAGTTCTGTAGAAATAGACGTTTAAAGGTTTTTCTATTTTTAGCTTTAGCGGCCCCTAAAAGGGGCCAGTCAAATTCATATGAGCAAACTTGATAAAAGACTACCTAAGAATGCTACAGACAAAGTTTGGTGCTCATCTATCAATTAGTTTTGTAGAAGAAGATGTTTAAAGGTTTTTCTATTTTTTATTTTTATCTCTGCTGACCCCTAAAAGGGGCCAATTGGAATGACATGAGCAAATTCAAGTGTGACTGTCACAAGGATGCTACAGACCAAATTTGAAGTAAATCTGCTTAGTAGTTTCAGAGAAGAAGACGATTGTTGACGCATGACGATGGACGACGGACGCCGGAGATTCCCCCTTTGATAATAATATCTCATCTTAAGCCTTCGGCTCTGGTGAGCTAAAAATGAAATAAAACTGAGCGTAATAGGCCTTCAATAAAAAATTATTTAACAATTCTTGATATATAATATCAGTTTTAAATTGCAGAAACAGATGTATACATGTACTGTATATCTAATTAAATCAAATTATTTCAATGATCTTTTTAACATAAAAATTAATTCAAAGGAATACTGACAAATTTGACAGTGGTCTTGGTGTAATTTTCCTTTGCGATTCAAATTCTAATTGTACAAAACAGATACCAGATATCTGTTTGATGCAAAAATTAGTTTCTATTATGTTTCAATTTAGCCAGGAACCAGAATGTTATTCAATGCACTGGTAAGTTATGCTGGCTGGGGGATTTTTCCGCTGCTGTTTATCACAAATTTAATCCACGTCTGTCCTCATACAGCCAGGTATCAGGTGTGAAATCATAATATCGAACTATTGAAGAACTTTAACATCTTTGTCATTCAGAACATCCCACTGATAATTATCCGGAGATTGATGGATAAAAAGCCAAACAGTTGTGATTGTCCTCATTGTCCCTGTAGGTTTATTATAGCTGATATTCTGAAATAAAGAAAGAAGTCATAATTATAAGATCATGTAGTAAGATTTTCCTATTCTAACAGTATATTAATATTTTATGTGTTTTGAATATACTGATTTTCCCTCTCAATTTTTAAGCTAACCAATCAATATGACTTTAACAGACTTGTCAATCATTCAGTCTGGACGAAACCATTCACAATATTAGGGAAAACTTTAAAATATTTATGTACATGTATATGCCAGCTGATTGTGGTCTACATTGGTCACATGGGTATAGAATATTTTACCGCCAGGAGGCTAAGAGTTAAGGGACCGAACCAGAGAGTATTCAAGTAGATTCACTGGAAGAATATCATGCAACTTTTTTTCCTACCAAATATGAAATACATCTGTCAATATATAAAGGCTGTATGGGCAAAAGTGTAAACATCTTTTTTAGCACTGTTAACTTTGACCAAACTGACCCTAACTCCATCCAAAAATAGAATACCATGTAAGTTATCTTCCTACCAATTATTATACAAATCTGTCAATAAATAAAGGCTGTATGAGCAAAAGTGTAAAAATATATTTTTAGCACTGGTGACCTTGACCGAAATGACCCTACCTCCATCCAAATGAGAATACCTCAATTTTATGTTCCTACAAAATATACAAGACATCTGTCGATAGATAATGTTTATACACCTGTAAAAGAGTAAAGAAATTATTTTTGACATTGATGACCTTGACCCAACTGACCCCTTACGAAAGGAAAAAGAAGATGACCTCCCTTGGTATGACTATTATAAACATAAAAGACATTAACTGTATGAGCAGAAATATTTAGATTTATTTTTTTACACAAGTGATCTTGACCTTGACCTAGAGACGCCTAACACCATTAAAAATTAGAGGACCGTTAAAGGTATATGAAAGATATCATTAAATAAATTAAACTTGGCGGAATAGATTAACCATACAACGCCCTATTTTCAAAGTGGTAAAAAGGGAAATTACTGGGAAAATGGATGGCACATTTATATAACTTGGCAATATGATGTACATTGTATTGACAAGTAAATGTGAAAATTATTAAGCCATTAGTTCAGATAGAACATAAGATAAACCCAACTTGCCAGTTTAGGTTTACCATTATTCATTTTCTAAGTGCTGAAAAGGGCCATAACTTGGTGCAAATGGAAGCCATAGTTATGTTACTTGCCCAGATCATATACTTTGTATGGATTAGTAAGTGTGTAAATTATGAAGCCATTGGTACAGGTAGAACTTAAGAAAAATCCAACTTGCCGTACTAGGTTAACCTCGTACGGACAAACGGACAGATGGACGGACAGACGGACAGTCGGACGGACGGTTCAATTATTATATGCCCGGGGGCATAAAAAAGGATTTTATATTATTGTAATAATACTTTGACGTGACGTCATTTGCGCTATAATCTTTATTCTAACACTCCTCGTGATTTTGTCACTATAGAAAGAGAAAGAAAACGGTTGTTAAACTGCAAATAAACACTGAGGTTAGGAACTACTTGTGTTTGCGGCTTTTATGTTTTCTCTCTTGATTATATAGTTAAAAAGCATTTTAAATCAACAAACAAGAAATAGTCTTATATTCCCGAAAGAATTTCGGGCATATTATGTTATACCTCCTGGCATCTGTCTGTCTGTCTGTCTGTCCGTATGTAATTTAGCAATTTGGTTTACAGAGCATAACACAAGTTCCATTTGGCCCACAATATTCAATCCTCAAAGGATGATTGTCCATATTGGGTAGAAGACCCTTATTGATGTTGGGGTCACAAGGTCAAGGTTACTAATACCTTATAACTGTAAACAGTTTCCGGAGCATAACTTAAGTTCTATTTAGCCAACAGTGTTCAAACCTCATACATGTAGGATGATTGTCCATATTGGGTAGAAGACCCCTATTGATGTTGGGGTCACAGGGTCAAAGATCAAGTTCAGTATTACCTTAAAACTGAAAACAGTTTCCGGAGCATAACTTAAGTTCCATTTGGCCCACAGTGTTCAAACTTCATAGGATGATTGTCCGTATTGAGAAGAATACCCCCTTTTGATTTTGGGGTCACAAGGTCAAAGATAAAGGTCACTTTTACTTTAAAACTGTAAACAGTTTCCGGAGCATAACTTAAGTTCCATTTGGTCCACAGTGTTCAAACTTCATAGGATGATTATCCATTTTGAGAAGAAGACCCCTATTGATTTTGCGGTCAAAATGTCAAAGGTCGAGGTCACTATTACCTTAAAACTAAAAAAAAGTTTCCGGAGCATAACTTAAGTTCCATTTTGCCTACAGTATTCAATCTTCATAGGATGATTGTCCATACTAGGTAGAACACCCCTATAGATTTCGGGGTTTCCGGAGCATAACTTAATTTCCGTTTAGCCCACAGTATTCAAACTTCATTGGATGATTGTTCATACTAGGTTGAATACCCCTATTGATTTTGTGGTCACAAGGTCAAAGTTCGAAGTCACTATTACTTTTATACTGAAAACAGTTTCCGGAGCATATTACTTAAGTTCCGTTTGGCCAATTATATTCAGACTTTAAAGGAGGATTGCTATTTGAAGGAAGTAAGAGTTTATTTAATTTCCATGTCTTACAAATGCTTCATGCTTTCAGGCATATAATGCTCAGCCTAGCGGTGCCCTTGTTATTTATATTTTTAGTTTTTATAATGTTTTCTTTTCATACAATACTGAAGTAATATCTCACATACACATATTTGATCCATATCAGTTAATAATTATTTTGACCAAACGGCGCCAATCCATAAGCAGTGAAATGACTTCATCCTAAGTTGCAACGCTGATGTCATTTCAAACATACCAGAATGATAAATTGGACACTGATGTAAACACAATTTTTACATTCCATTCCAGACGTATTTTTTTGTTGTTGAAAACTTGATTAAATAACTTTTTTCCCTTATTATTTCTTTTGTTTAACAATTTCTATATCTTAGCAACAGTAGGGTGCAAAATCAAACAGCATGATACAAAAATCGGCACCGGAAGTTATTTCCGCTTGAAAAAATAATATAAGTGATCTTCCTTATTTTGTCTTGTTAGAATCGAAATAATATCGGTCTGAACGGTGTTTATAGGCTATTTAACACCGATTTTGTCGTTTTATGCGAAAAAAATAACCACTCAGGCCTACAGCCTCCGTGTTCAATTACTACGCATCAAAACTTAAATAGCCGATAAACACCGCTCAGACTGATATTCTTTCTTTAACATACGCATTAAAGCTCAATTATATTGGCGTTACACTATAAGCGCCTAAATGAAAATGACTCTTTAACTGTTTAACATTCTTATTTCATATATGTGATAAATAGAATATCATATTCGTGTAGATTCAATACAAAATTTATTGGACTTTATTCAACTCGTTCAATAAATTTAGTTTTAAACCCACACTCATTCAATATCCTCTATCTTATGTATAGTTGATATTTTTCTGTCAATCAATTACCGATACATACATGAAATAAAATCAATACTTTGCCTATATTCATCAATTCGAGATTTAGAAATGCTAAAATTAGCAAATAATATAAACATATAAATGGGCACGTCTAAAACCATACCGGCGGTTACCGTTGTTACTTTATGGATTTTATTTATTTTGTTAAATTACATATTTTATAGCAGTGATAACTAGAACTGCCACTGTCATGGCGTGAATTCCCCCGCATACCACTTTGTCAGAATCAACAGTAGTAAAGACAACCTTCCAGCCAAATCTGAGGGAAGTAAGCCAGTGCATTGGTAAGTTATGTATTCTACATGTTTTTAGTGGCAAATTGACCTTTACCTTTGACTTACTGACCTCAAAACTGAAACTGCCACTGAATGACTTCAATACCCCCCATTCATGCAAGTTTGACTTGTTGACATAATTATATGCTTCAAATGATAAAATGTAAACTCAATACTCTGCGGACAGGCATTCTTAAGCATTTGAGCAGATAAGCTTATTGTAATAAAAGCCGCTGTGACCTTGACCTTGTACCCAGTGACCTCAAAATCAATAGGGGTCATCTAATAACCATGACTAACCACCATGCCAAACAAAAATTGTGGGTCAAAGGATTTTTAGGTAATTGGGTGGACAAGCTATAATGACCAATGCACCTGGCCAGTTTTGTAGCCACGGGTCCATTGGTTGTCTGAAACTGTTTGGACATACACGCCAGGTTAATATGACCGTGACCTTTGAACCCTTGACCCCAAAAGCAATAGAAATCATCTACTGGCCAAAACCTTAATACAGATGTAAAACCTGAGGGACAATTACCCATCGGATGACAAGTTAGTGTTTGTAAACAATTTTGACATTTATTGTGAACTTGGCCTTTGTCCCATAAAACAATTGGCTTCATCTACAGGTCATAACCAATCTCCATACCAAGTTTGAATTTCATAAAGCAAGGTGTTCTTAAGTTATTGACTGGAAACAGTTTTGTCATCAGACTGACTGATAAAAGAACCAACTGACCAACAAATGTGATGCAATTAGTCACTTAGTGAAATATATCCCCACTTCTTCTATGGGGGCATTATTATGTTAATTTACATTATTATACAGTTTATAAGGCTGTCCATCATAAAGATATTTGAAATGTCTTACCAAGACAAGAGGAAGTTTTTCAAATACTTATCTACCAATTGATCTATCATCACACAATGCTCCATGTAAAATGTCATGGGAGATTCTGCACAACAAAGAATAGGAAATTTTGATCCATAAGGCCACAGAAACGAGAAATAACATTATATTATATTGTATAAATTGTGAATGTTTGACAAAATTGTACAATCTAATCTTGTTAAACGTTTTACATGTATACATAAGATACACTGATTTCCATGAAACATAAGTTATTACAGGCGTGTAGATTTAATTGTGACGTCATGACTTAAACTCTTGCATACTTTAATAATTGTTTTAAGTTTTCTTGTAAATAGGTATCAAAATACCTTGTTATTAACTTAACTTAAAAAAAATATTTGAGGTGGTACCAAACTTATGCATAACGTCTAAGTAAAAGAGGGACCTCCACCTGATGGTGAACAAGTATACAAAGTACCAAAGCTATATGTCAAAGGACTTTAAAAATATTTTTAATGGTACACAAACTTTAGCATAAATTCTAAGTAAAAAAGGGGATATACTCCTGTCAAAATGCTGAAAGAAGTTACTTCCCCCTGTCTACAGATTTGGGGTTGGGGGTCATGATGGTGAATAAGTGTGCAAAGTAACAAAGCCATATCTCAATGAACTTTGAAAATATTTTAGATGGTACTCAAACTTAAGCATAAATTTGAAGTAAAAAAGGGACATTATTCTGTCAAAATGCTCAATAGAGTTACCTCCTCCTGTCTACATGTTTGGGGCATGATACAGAAAAGGTATATAATGTAACAAAGCCATAGCTCGATGGACTTTGAAAATATTTGAGGTTGTACCAAACTTAAGCATAAATTCTAAGTAAAAAAGGGACATAATTTTGTCAAAATGCTTGATAAGGTTACCTCCCCCCTGTCTACAGATTGAGGACGGGGGTCATGATGGTGAATATTTGTAAAAAGTAACAAAGCCATATGTCAATGGACTTTGACAATATTTGAGGTGGTACCAAACTTAAGCAAAAATTCTAAGTAAAAAAGGGACATAACTCTGTCAAAATGCTTAATAAAGTTACCTTCTCCTGTCTACATATTATAGGCATGATGGTGAATAAGTATACAAAGTAACAAAGCCATATGTCAATGGAAATTGAAAATATTTGAGGTGGTACCAAACTAAGCATAAATTCTAAGTTAAAAGGGGACATTATTATGTCAAAATGCTTGATAGAGTTACCTCCTCTTGTCTACATATTAGAGGCATGATGGTGAATAAGTGTGCAAAGTAACAAAGCCATAGGGCAATGGACTTTGAAAATATTTGAGGTGGTACCAAACTTAAGCATAAATTCTAAGTAAAAAAGGGACATAATTTTGTCAAAATGCTTGAGTTAACTCCACCTGTCTACAGATTGGGGGTGGGGGTCATGATGGTGAACAAGTATACAAAGTAACAGAGCCATATGTCAATAGACTTTGAAAATATTTTAGATGGTACTCATACTTAAGCATACATTCTAAGTAAAAAAGGGACATAATTCTGTCAAAATGCTTGATAGAGTTACCTCCCCCTGTCTACAGATTGGGGGTGGGGGTCATGATGGTGAATAAGTATACAAAGTAACAAAGCTATGTGTCAATGGACTTTGAAAATATTTTAGATGATATTCAAACTTAAGCATAAATTCTAATTAGAAAAGGGACATAATTCTGTCAAAATGTTTGATAGAGTTACCTCCCCTGTCTACAGATGGGGAGTGGGCGTTATGATGGTGAATAAGTATACAAAGTAACAAAGCTTTATGTCAAAAGACTTTGAAAATATTTTAGATGATAATCAAACTTAAGCATAAATTCTAAGTAGAAGGGACATAATTCTGTCAAAATGCTTGATAGAGTTACCTCCCTCTGTCTACAGAACGTGGGTGGGGGTCATGATGGTGAATAAGTATACAAAGTAACAAAGCTATATATCAATGGACTTTGAAAATATTTGAGGTTGTATTTCATGTATGCATGTGTCTTCATTAACTAAGGTAATGTAAAGTTTTATTTTAACAATAAAATAAAAAATTACGAAAAAATATTACAAGTGGATTTTTTTTTATCAATTTCTATAAAAAGTTTTATTAAAAGAAAATCTTATAATTCAATTAGAATAATCTATTTCAATACTTAAAAAAATCAATATAATCTCTTACCTGTAAAATATTTCCAAATCCTAATTCCAAGTTATCCATTAACTTCCGGTAAAAAAAACTTCCTTGAATTGTTTCTTCTCTTAACATTGTTTTTATTTATTTATTTATTTATAAACAACTGTCACTTAATCAAATTTTAAACAGAAATAAATGTTTGTAAATTAAATTTACTAACTATACAGTACATGTACGTATAACGTTGAAGAAACCGCTATTTTGTTTTCTAAGTGTCCATTTTTAAATTGTTTTTATTAATTAAAATCATTGTAGTAATTTCTTCAGTTTATTTTACAATGTTTTTTCTTTGTTTATTGTTTACTTGGTTTTATTGTTTTGAACTCAATCTGCCGCCGCCTGTCGTTGTTGTAGTCTTGTATCACATGAAAAGTTTGTGAACTCTGAATGTTTTCTCTAACACGGTCATATTCTGTCCTCGGTGTAATGGCGAACATCTTTACTGTAACTGACTGCGGCAGATTTTCAAGCGCGGTAATAAAGTTCTGTAAACTTCCTGCAGACATTTCTATCACAAACAACTCCACACATTCAATATTAAACATGTCACGTGACAGTAACAATGAACTTTCATCTAGATTGATGTTCCACAACGTAACATTAACTAATGACGGTGTTGATATATTTAATTGTAGCCTCCAAGGTAACGTCCGCAAGTCTAACTTTGATAAAGTTGAATGTTGAGACAAGTCCAAGTTCATCAATCCCTTACAATCATGGCGGCCATGTTCTTGACAGTCTAACTCCCCCATTGTTAACTCTTTCATTGTTTTTTGACCGGAGATGAAATTGAAAAATGGTTCCAGTATTTTGTGAGATAACATGAAGTCTCTAATATATAAATATTGCAAGTTTTGTAATCGCGCTAAATTTTCACTCAGATATTTTTCATCATTTTTCCATTTACCAAACAACAAAGTAACGTGCTGTAAACTGGGAAACAATATCCGGTTTATCTGAGCCTCCTTCTCCCCATCACCACTATAGGAAAGTATTTGTATAAGACTGAGATCTGTGAGAGAGAATAAATCTATAATTTCAAGTAAACTGCTGGAAGTATGTCTGGTGTTTATATTAAGTGATTTTATGTTGGTTTTATTTTGTTTTAACAAACGTTGTAACTGCTTACTGTGCTCAGTCTCGTAGTCAATGAAGAAGTCTTGTAAACATATATGAATATTTTCACTTTGAGGCATTTCTTGTAAACACGACATGAACATTTCCTGTATGTTATACAATGAACTCATGAACACGTAGTCCTCGCGACCTGTCCTAGTTCTATAGTTGCGTGTTATCTTGTCTTCATTTATCACAGACATCAAATCATTTGATATTGCACACATCAGGTCAGCATCCATTTTACTTATAAATTCACAAATTTTTGACATGTCCAGAATATCTGGAACATTTCTACAATTTTCTAGAACACTGTGAGAACTAATATATATGGCGGCAAAAAATTCTTGCACAGTTTTGTGAGAAAAAGATACTTTAATAATTTCTTTAATTAAATTTTTACTTCTACTTTCTGACAGTATTCCTGAGAGAAGACTTAATTTCATGTCGTCTGCTTTGAGATATATATCAGCAACCGTTCTATCAAATACCAGCGTGTTTTCTCTGTTTTTGTCAAAAAATGTTTGGTAAGCTAGTTCTGCTAATGATGTTATAAGACTGTCAAATTTTTTACAAAATTCATGACTTTTGAAGTATTCTGAAATTTCACTGGCAGACGATTCACGAGATAGTTGAACTTCCGGGTGTTTCTTTGACGTTCTCGATAATAGAAATTCAATGATATTGGTGTAAATTTCATGTTTTGAATTTCCTATAGGAATGTTGTTGCACCATAAGCAAACTATATACATGAGGAGGAGTGGAATCACTTGCATGTGCTCTAGGCGACGGTCACGTATCACTTTATTAAAGTCCCATATTTTACTCTTCAGTACTCTATCGTCACGGACACCGGTCATTTTTCTTATAGCATTTTCTTCAAGTTGCCGCGTAGAATCTGCACTTAATTGAACCAATTCTACTTTTTTGTTTATTTGACTTGTTTTGAGATTTGCGACTCCGAGTTTCCACGGTCGAGTTGTCGTAAGGATAACACAATTATCACGTACGTACCGATGTGGGATTTTTTCTGTTACTTCGCTACAGCTATTATCAGGGTGATTCCATTCATCAAGACCGTCCAATATTATCAAGCACTTTTCTCTACGTAAAACTTCATCTAGTATTGCAGAAGTAGGAAGTTTCGTCGTAATTTGCTGTTCAATCATATCGTCAATGTTGCAAACAGAGGTACAGTCTCTTAATAAAACCAAAAATAAGAACTCAAAGTCTAATAACGTTTTTAACTCGCCCTTTTTAAAGCAGGCATGGTTTTCATCGTGACAATGAGCTTGACACCACGTGACTGCAAGATATTTTGAGAAAGCAGTTTTTCCAAAGCCTGCATCAGCTGATAAATACATTTCTTGTTGATCTCGACTTCCAAATGAAAACAGGTTCTTCAAAGATTTGACGGGTATTCTCTCCTCTTCATTGGAATTTAGGGACTTCTGTTTTACGGCGACTATATCTGGCATCACGTAGAACCCAGCTAAAGGTGTCTCTACTTCTTTGAGAAGCGGTGACAGAGGTATTGAACTACATCTTTGTCTATAAAATTTTATCAGGTCACCTTGAAATTCTGAAAAGAGAGTAGAGAAATAATTTTCAGTGACGCATCTTTCTATATAATATAAGTACAGAGAAAATTCAGGTGCTGACTAACTTCAATGTTGCATATTAAGGATACGACTTTGTACATGATACTGAAGAAATAAATATGTAAATTAATATGACATTTATTATTGTCACAGTTATATTAAGTTGAAAGTACATGTATGATGCTTATATGAGTGTGGTAACCATACAACAAACGGTTAGTTAAGAGTCGTCGGTTTCAAGTAACAAAGTATACATATAAGTATACATGTATAATTCATTGTATGTTTGATACTTAACATTTTCTGTCTCCGTTTATTTAATCAAAACAGAAGAAATGTATTTGATACTATTAAATAAAATGTGTTCTTAAAAAAACAATAAAAAAAACAACAACAACAAAAACATAAAAAACACACACACACATAAGTTATTTATTTATGAACATATAAATTGCATGTCTACCGCAAAATTTGAAATTATGACAAATTTTCGTTTAGTCCTGGATAAAACGGGATTTGTTTTGACTTGGACATACTTCGCGCTTTTTATTGAGTTACAGTTTGGGGGCTATCATGTTAAATTCTTAGCAGGGTGATCTACTTTGTTGACGGTCTTAGTCAGACTGGAATTTTGGACCAAATATAAACTTGTCATACTAACTAGTTAAAAAATTGCAAGTGATGAAAATCAAATGATTTACAATACTTGTATGTTTATTCGCAGGACATATCAGTAACACCGATCACATATTTGATTTTGTCAAGAAATAATAAGAAATTAAGGAAAAAACATGTATATGTGTAGAAAAGAAGTATATGAAGAAATATGACAGTATATGAAATACGCTACAGCCTCCGCAGAGCAAACCCCTGGAATTAAAAGGTTTTTAGACTGTTGAAGTAAAGAGGTAGTTGATCAACAAACGGTCACTCTGTAGAGATTACACTGTACTGGTTGAGGGCCACCAAAAACGGACAACCACCAAACCCGGTTGGCCCCAAAAATGCTTAATTTAGTATTTTCTTTATTCAGAGGTTTTCAGTCACTTTTCTATCAACAATAAGTGCATGTTTCTTTTAAAATTAAGTAAATAAATTTATTTCAACCTCCGTAAATGGTAATATTTTAATGTCTATTTCAAGAATGTTGACGTTGAAATTCGGGGGTCAAGAAAGCAATACCTGATCTCATAAACCAGCTATAATCATTTGCAGAGTGAATAATAAAATATCCAAAAGTTCAGCATTTGTTGCTGACATATTGTATATCATGTTACAAATCAAAAATCTAAACACCCAAGCTTTTTATCTGAATAAAATCACATCATGAACAAATCTGTCCGGACACATGGTACTGAAGTATAGACAATTATGTAATTTTGATACCCTCCTTGTAGAGCCTCAGATATAAGTGTCAATACAATCAGAATTAAACAGACTAGTTAGGAGAAGAACCTAGCTGAACTGTGTCATTTTTTTGGTCTCTAGGTTAGAAATTATGTTCCAAAAGTGTCCGGTTGATGGTCCCCGACCAGTATATATCTACTCATTAGTTATTATACCAAAGCATTATGTTCTTGCAAACTCTTTTTCTTCACTTTTTGGAAGCGAGGATGTAAACAAAGGAGGGAGGGGAGTGTGCGGACGAGCTTGTAGAGATATTCTTCCTTCTATATAGATTTGTAATTTTGCTTTGTATTTCTCACTTATTATTTGTATTTAAACTAAGAACGATAATACATGTATAACAATTGTTATCAATTAGAGAAAATAAAATAACAAGGGGAAATAAATGCTCAATACATGAACTAATTCCTATTGATTTCTCAAAAAAAGATCATGAATAGTTTACTATATTTTGAAACATCGCGATGATGCTGTTACTATCGTTTGTGGTGTAATTACGACCAAATTAATATACCTTCACCGCTTTAATAATGTTTACATTATTGACAATACTTACATGTACTAACAGTAGTTTGTCAAGATACAGAATGACCCTAAGTTGACATAAATATGAATTTCTACGTCAATAAGTTATAAAGTAAGCCTACGAAATATCTATAGTTCTTACAAAATCACTTTCCCCCCACTACTCATTTTCTTCTCATGTCACCTGTTAGCTTGAACTCAAGCAAAGTCTTTGACTTATTTCAGCTTTATATATGAATAAAATTGGATAAAGTAAATATCTTATCGAATAGAATAGAGAAAATAAGAATCCCTAAAGAAAGCCCAACATGACAAAATTGAAAATGTTGCAGGCTCGGTTTGCTTGAGCCTGTTCATGGACGGTACTGTCAAGTGCAAAAATCCGTCCACGGCCCCTAGCCCCGGCTTAAGGAGAATTTAACATTTAACATGAATTGGTACAATTTTGAATTTTGAAACAACCCCAGATGTGTTCATATGAAACCGTTAATAAAAGTGAATTATAATAACACATATATATTTTAACATTGTAATCCATATATGAAACAATCAACTGCAGTATATTGAATTAAAGCTAAAAATTGAAAACAATAAATTGTCGTCTGCTATAACTTAGGTGGCAAAGAACATGCTGTTCAGACATTTTTCAAAACATTTAGAAAAAAGAATAAATCAAATTTCAATAAATTAAAATCTTACCATTTTTAACCATTATAGTACTAAAGAATTCTGATCAAAAGCAGAATAATAGGATTTTTTTTAAAAGTCCCATCACTTGTGAAAATGCGAGGACAACTGAAACAAACAAAATGTATCTATAAATAGAAATCTATTATTTTTGACAAGCATAGCCACAGGGGCGGGTCCAGGATAAAAAGTAAGTGGGCGCTTCTTATTTAGAAGGTAGAAGACACACAGTGGTAAAAGCAATGTAATATTTTAAGGACTGAAAATAATACAATGTCGCAAAAAGGTACTTTTATTACCTCAATTAATCGGTTCTGGTAATGAAGAAAATGCCTAAACTTTCAGGGGCGTAGCTAGGCAAAACTATAGATGGCACGATTTCTCGGAGGCTTGGAAGAGCGGAGACAAGAGCCCTGGTAGAGACCAGTGGGTGACAAATTTATGTTTACCAACACAATCTTCATATATGCTACCTGTTTGTGTTTGTAGTGTAATGACATTTAAGGTTCATTACTCATGTTCATTTTTATAATATACAAATGAACGACACACAAATTTGTTTTATTTCATAATTTATGTATACGAAAGAAAAACCTGACATATTGCAGGTTTATTTTACAAAATGCTGGTGGTCCTGTGTTGTTTGGGAATGCCTTCAATGAATGCCGCCCTTCCTTGTTGATCTTTTTCATATTTCTGAGGGTGTTTTTGTGTATGTTTTTTTTTTGACTGGCTGACCGAATTTTACTTACTTACTTAAATTCTAACTCGCTTACATACTTACTCACATTCTTACTCGCTTAATTACTTACTTTCTTACTTACTTACTTACTTACTTGCTTTCTTGCTTGTTTGCTTGCCTGCCTGCCTGCCTGCCTACCTACCTACCTACCTACCTACTGACGTGACGTGACGTGACGTGTCTTGACTTGACTTGACTTGACTTATTACTTATTTATTCATATATATGTAAATGAGCACATATGTCACACATCCCTGTCCACGAACTAGTATCAATTTATCTCAATGGTAATTTTGATCACCGTAAGGCCTCACAGACAGTAGGATTTAGTTGTACAACACTAATTAGAGATATGATGTACAATTTTCCAAGCAATACAACGTAATTCTGCTTTGTAGGAATCATTAGGGTTTTCCCTCCTAATTGATCCGTTACGTTACATACTTTACTCACTAAAAAGATATTTTTTTCTTCATGACTAATGATTGAAACAACTCCATTTTTTTAAAGTCTATATAATTGTCATAGGGCGAGATTAATGTGCAGCCCGACCGAGACCCGAACCTGGAATGCCCACAAATTAACTCCCCTGATTAGACAACACTTCAATACCGTGACATAACCATTTTTTGAATAATTTGAGATTCGAACATAACCACACTTTGGGTCTTCTGAAGAGTGTTTCAACATCAGCTTTAATCCATCTTACTATTTAAGCCCTAATTGTTCTGGAAGTTTATCTATTAAACACATTATCAAGGGGCAATTGGGTAATTCGTCATCTGTCAATGTGTGAGGTCTGTACAGTATTTAGAGAAAGAACATGTCCTATCCTGTAAATCTTATATTAAGTTGTATGAATTCAAGAAATAGTAGCCTTCACACATTAATTTTAGCTTTGCTTATACATCTTAGTTTAAGTGACAAATATGATTCAGTATTATCTCCTACTGTTTGTCGAACACATCCTTACGGACATACACTTTTCAATACAGTGGAAGTTAGTATAAGCGCATACGCTTTGAATTGTGTTGTTTAGTTACCGTACACATTTTCAAGGTTATTAATACGAAGCATTTCTAATGGGCGACGAATGTTAAAAAAAACACACAACCACAATTGTTACGGAAGCTTTCTTGATAGCTTTCTCACATGAAAATGTCCAAAGTTGCTCGCAGGATCCAAACCAACAGCGGTGATGTAGTCGACCTTAACCTACTTGGCCACCTAAGCCCCCATACAGGTAACAAATACCATGCTCCGTCAGCTTTTAAAATCTTTATCGGCGACGCCGGTGAGCGACGTCGTCTCTTATGGAATGCTTTTAATTTTGGTCTATGGAAGGAGTTGTTATTATAAGCAGTAATTGTCATGTTGTGTTTATTAGTTTTATTTTGATTCGTAAAAGTCAAGTAAACAAATATGTTGTTATATTTGTATTTAATAACTTTATGTAAAAAGCATGTGAATTGTGATATTATTTTCACGAAATTGCAGGCTCAGTTTAACAGCTTCTATATGGGCAGTTTGTATAATTCAAACAAACCAAAAAGGAACTGACGTAACGGCATTGATCGATGCCCGTCGTGTCGTTGTATGTCGTCTGCTGCATTAGACCTTTGTAAGGTCAATATATTCCTAACATATTTTTCACAGATTTTCGATTGTCTTTCTGTATTTCTAAGACATTTATCAAAAAAACACTGATTGTGTACCCAGTTCTTTGTATTTGGTCCGTATTCTTGTGAGTATATATATTTTAGGCAGTTTATATTGTATATCCTTATCATTTGTATACCATTATTATTATTATTATAATTATTATTATTATTAGCTTTTTTGGTGAACAGACAACGGTATTTTTACGTTTATAATTCACATCATCAAGCTGTAATAGGGGCTATTGTATCATATAATATATTTTCGATATTAGTTTGCGAGGACATTTCAATTTACCTTATATCTGGCAATCATTTACAAATAATTACATACTCATTAAATATAATCAAACGCTAACAATCACTACATATGATCACATGTTGGTAGTTTTCAGTTATATTTTCAGCCCTTTTGGGATCATTGATCCTAGCACATTAAATGTTGAAAATTGAATAAAAGCAGAAGAAAGGAAGCGCAGATGCGTAGATGATGTAGCCTCTTTCTATTTTCCGTCATAAATAGACTCAATCAAACGGAGTCTGCAATTTTGGTATAATTTGTTGACTTTACTTCTGAGGGATCACCCCAATTTTAGACGCGTACATATATAATTGTTAATATACATACCTTCAATGAATAGCCTTGAATAACACTTTTCAATTGTTTTAATAAATTTTGACTTTGACAGGCAACAAAGATTACCAGCAGTTTTGAAGAACAATACATTTGCAGAACTAGTCATGTTACCGTGTAAGACACGAATTATTCACAATTTATCACAGCGTCATGTCGCAGTCACATTGGAAACCAGTGACAGTTATCTGGCAAACTATTTAGACGACACTCGCCGCCCTTGTCACCTGATTCGATGCCACTTTATCTTAAAGATATTGTAGCAGGAAGGATGTTTATCACACACCAGTGCCATTCTTTTGACTCCGTAAATATGGTATTGCACGGCCGTGCATATATTTTGACGTGACGTCATTAGCGTTATACAAACATAGTGTAAAGACGCGCTAAATGTTAGCATTATAATATAGGCGCGTCAATGAAAAATGACTTTTATTTCACTTTAAACAGTCTTTATTTTGGGTATGTGATAAATAGAATATTAAATTCGTGTAAATTCATTACTGAATTTATTGCACTCGTTGAATAAATAATATTATGCTCGCCAGAGGCTCGCATAATATAATTTTATTCAACTCATGCAATACAAGAACTCATTCAATATCCTCTATTTATATCTCCAACACTCCGAGGAATGTGACCTGTACTGACGACAGACAAAGAGTATTGTTTTACTTAATAAGATGGTTGTACAGAATTAACTTACGCTTCTTGTGATATTGATATTTTCCCTCCTCTGTTTGTACTGATGAATCGGTTTCGTCACTTTTCTCTGTTATGAAATACAAAAAATACAATAATGTATTGAAATAAATCAATATCATCACTTTATTTTCAAAAAAATATTTTTTCTAAATATATATTTGGCCAAATGTATGAAATTTCAATAAATCAAAGGTCAATGTCATACACTTGAGGATTTTATTGTAGGCGGTATTTATTCAAATGTAAATTAGATAAGTCTATTAATTACAAAATTATGCAAATTTTAGCTAAATTCAATGATTTGGCCTAACCTGTCAAGGTCAATGTAAGGTCAATGACATACTTGATCTGCTTAACACGATATTTATATGGTTTGTCCGAGTATTTAGAACTACATTGATAAATATTTTATGTCAAATTGAGAGGAAAAAAACATATGCCAGTCAAGTTTATGTGAACGCCAAGATAAAGTTCAGTTTGACCTACTTGAAGAAATTAACTCAAAAACGGATATGCCCTATGGTAAGGTGACAATTACAAAGAAACTAATCTATCTATAGGGGCTACTGGACCCTTTTTAAACACGACTTTTTTGTCATGTACCAAAATGTTCTCAAATGTTCTCAAATCTGCCGGCATAAATTGGCATAAATTGTGGTGAACAGAGAAATCCAAGATGGTATCCAAGATGGCCGCCAAAATTATGAAAATTGCCACTTTGTCACTATTACTTAATTTCTAAATAAGGTTTGCAATTTATCTAAGTTGCATTTTGGTCACCTATGCCCCCATACCGGTGACAAATATCATGCTCCGTCAGCTTAATCTTTATATATTTTGGGCAGTTTGTATAATTCAAACAAACCAAAATGGAAGTGACAAAACGTCATTGAGCGACGCCCGTAGTGTCGTTGTATGCCGTACTGTCGCATTATTCCTGAGTATTTACTCCGTAAAGTCAATATATTCCTATCATATTTTTCAAAAATTTTCGATTGTGGTGAAATCCAAGATGGTGTTCATTAATTCATTAAGAAAATCTGTCCCAAAGTTAGACATGTACATGTAATCACAACATACAGGCTTAGCCAACCTTAACAATATTCCAATTACTCTATAATAGAAAAAAATATAAGCCAGCTCGGACTTGGTTTAAACTTATAATTGGGCTGTCAAATTAAATCATTAAAGCTCCATTTACAGTTGTCCTGGTAATGGCCACAGTATTGCTACTGTGTCTCAAACCGTTGAACCGGGGTGTTCCATGGTGTTTTTTCGAAAAATCAAATTGCGTTTACACATCTCCGACAATGCCAAGGTCAGGTGCAGTACCCAATATAACACAGGCTATATACAGTTAAGTGCAGATGCAGTGTATTCCTGGTTGACCCCTTCGAGAACCACACGGTTTCATCACCGTCCATCCCAACCATCACTGGTTTCACCACGGTTGAGCTACGGGTGATGCCGGTATTGTCCCTGGGACGCCCTGGTTATGCGCCTAAGCTTCCCTGTTCAAGTTTATTAAAACTAGAACTCCGCAAGTGGGATGTGTCGCCTTGTGAACAATATAGTTTAGGAGAAATGGCTAGAACAAAAATGAAATATTAAAATTAACAAAGGGCAATAACTGAAAAAAGGAGTGCAGAACAGCAGTTTCTGTGCACTGAACTTGTTATCAATAAGATCTATCATCCTATGAAGTTTCAAGTCCATAGCTTTTATAATTTATGAGAAATGGCCTGAACAAAAATAAAGTAAATTAACAAAGGTAATAACTAAAAAAATAAGAAATGCTGAGTACCGTTTCTTGAGTACTGCACCTCTTAATGAGATCTATCATTCTATGAAGTTTCAAGTCCATAGCTTTTATACTTTAGGAGAAATGGCCCGGACAAAAATAAAGTATAAAAATTAACAAAGGGCAATAACCTAAAAAAATAAGAAATGCATAGTACCGGTTCTTAGGCACTGCACTTCTTCTTAATGGGATCTATCATCCTATGAAGTTTCAAGTCCAAAGCTTTTATACATTAGGAGAAATGGCCCGGACAGAAATAAAGCATGAAACTTAACAAAGGGCAATAATTCAAAAATTAAGAAGTGCAGAGTACCAGTTCTTGTGCATTGCACTTCGGGTCATTATAAGAAGCATGCAGTCAATCAGACTTATAATGACTTACTTACGCTCCGGACAAGCTTAAGGGGAGGCCGACATCGACGCGGATAATAGGCGACAAAATAAAACTGCTTGGTAAAAATTGGTAAAAAGAGGGAGGGCTGCAATAGAAAGGAAAGGGGAAGAAAGTTGAGAAAACTGTGCATACAATGCCTACAGAGGTTGAGGGCAGTCAGGAAAGCTCGCCTCAGAAGAAATAGCAATGAATAGCCATTCTTGGTTTTCATTTAACAAAGTTATCCAAAGTAGCACTTCAAGTTCTTTAAATTGCATGTTATCAGCACGAGGTAGTAATGCTACCATCTATCACCAAAGAAGCTTATTTGATAAACATTCTGAATATCAAAAAAAATATTATTGGATGAATCCTGTTGCAGGATACCTTTAGGTATGGACTAATTGAAATCAACTCTGAAGTATTTTATACAGCCAGTCACACAAAATATCCATTATTCCATTATATATATTAATAAAAAATAATAAGAAAGTTTCTGTATAGCCTGATTAGCACACTGCCAATAACCTAATTGTTTATAAACAGCTAGAATAATCTATCGGAGATAGACAGATAAGGAGAAACAATTTGGTAAACATGAGTTGCTTCCCTTAAACTAGAGACAAAATGGAATTAATTGTTAAATACATGCATGTAACATGCTTGATCTCAGTGAGCTGTCTAGTATTTACTTTTTTAATTTGAATATTAACTTAATATAGTGAAATTGCCATATTTCTAGGGATATTTTTTTAATTTTTGGGGTGCCCTTGCTTTACTGGCCATAGCATTACTGAAGCTAGATAGGTTAACAAAATTATGATGCACTCTCATCTTTAATCCAGGAGTTCTGCACTTACCATTTTGGGTTTTAAAGGTATATTTGAGCTAATAATTCTTTTTTTCTGTACTAATTGTGGAGGTGGTGGGAATGTGAGGTGGCCTGAGATAGCTTAGTCAGTATAGCCCCCATATGGTATTCTGATTGTCCGGGGTTTGATATCGGGGCAAAATGTTGAGCCATGGTGGTATATAGCTGAGACGTGTTGAAAAAATTATGGAGTTCAATATGGCAAGGATGTCACAGTATTAACTGTTCAATGATTAGGGAAGGGGATATTGATATTGGTATTCAGAGTGTCAATGCAAGCCTCCCAGGTTTGAGCCCAAGTCAGGCTGCACAGTTACTTTCGGGAACCAACATAGGGCCATGACAGTATCAAGAGACATCTCACTATGTCAGTTCATCAATTATTTAAGGAGATATTTCAATAAAGTGGAGGACTATGTTCATGTATAGTGCGGATCACATATTAAGAGAAAAATGTTTATGCGGTAGAGCTGCAGTACAGTATTCAAAGGGTTCTAGGTTCATACGGTAGTACTGGTGAGGCATGATACTATTGGGGTCTTTGTTTTGAGTCTCAGTCAGGCTGCATATTTTACTCACTTTGTGATTAATAAATATTTCCAGCTAATTATCTGCTTGTCTGCATTTATTAATGATTATGTCTTATGTCAATATTGTGAAATATTTAATTGTTGTCTAGTAATGTGATTTTATATTTTATAAGACATTGTAGCAGTACTAAATTTTACAGCTTTTGAATAAGGGGTGGGGGTAGTTTGCATAGAGTAGACTTGTGTGGACCTAGGCAGGTGCTCTCAATTAATTGCCTCCTCACCAATGACTTTTTTTAGGATAGCCTGTAAGGATTAATCATTTAGATTATAATAATACCACAGGGGTATTTTCCTCTACTGGGTGTAATCAGAAACTATATATCTCCTCTGTAGCATTTAAAACAACAATGTGAAATTGTACTATCACCTATTCCACAGGGGACTGTGATGGTATTAAACGATGGTATAAAAGTCCTAATTCACATTGTACCTATTCAAGGACAAATTTCAATAAAGCGCTGCAGGGATTATGTCATGGTTCCAAACTGGCCACTATTTTGATAGTTAAGTTGGTTGAGCTGCGGATGGTTTCCGAGGGTCCGGGGTTCAAGTCTCGGTAAGGCAGCATATTTTTCAAACTTGTGACAGTAACATAAAAAGGAAGGTACTAGGCATTTGATGTTGCTTAGTAATAATATAGCATATTAATACATATTAAGCGCATGTCAAAAATTTCAATTTTAAGTGATATGAAAAATATTTTCTGTAGCGCTGTCTTTGTAAATCTAATAACTTTACATTTCCCATGATTCACAAACTCTTGGGAGTCCCACACTTGACTGACCTCCCCATCTTGCACTAATGGAGGTGCATGAGGTTGACCGGTTTCCTAATTTTTTCATTTTTGTCCTCTCGATTACAGTTTCAGAGCCAAAATAAAAGTGCAGTCTTAATATTTATATATACTCATATATTGTAATGCCCTAGAATTTTACCTTTTTTGTGATTTCACTCGATTTCAGTATTGTTTATTTCTACTTTCACTTTCGTTTTGGGAAGCTTTCACTGGCGACAACACAGTAAATCATGCGGTGTCCTAATGAAACATACAGGACATCAACTTAAATCTACGTATTGTGCCAGCAATTTAATCCTTCCTGATTCTGGAAGCTTTCCCTTAATGTTATCCCTGGTAGAATCCTGTGTTTTAATCTGTTTTCGTGACTTCTGTCAAAATAGTTAATTCCTTAATTTTACCCTCAAGATTTTAAAGTTCGATTGTTTATGATGCAGCCTCATTTAATATATAGATTTGCCTCATAAATCCATCTGATTTTAATTGTTAGCACTGAATATTTATGATTATTTGCAATGCACTTTTAATTCCATGTACAGGCCATGTTGTGGACTATTACGTCGGCCTATGTAGTGAATGCAAGGGATAGTCAAGGGATAGTTCTTTATCCGATTGCGCATAAAGATGAACCCGTTTAATTATTTTACTTTCGATATTAGCGCATGATAGCTTGTTTTTTTTTTAAAAATCATTAGTTGAGGCTGTCACAAAAATAATTTTGGTACTATAGGTAGAGTGTTGATTCTGAGAAGTAGGTATAACTGAGAGTTGCATTTTTAAGTATCATTTCTATTTGGGTTTTCTATTTTAGTTTACTATCAACAAAAACACCTAGTAACTTTTCGGTTTCAGAAAATTGGATCATTTAATCTTGAAGGTGTAAAGGTGGTAAATGAAGCTGTGTATTATTTGATGTAAGGTGCATTGCCTTTGATTTAAGTGTATTTAACACCATTGCATTTATATACACTATTTGTTTACATGTTTGAGATTGGTTTAAAGTCTATTATGCAGTTCTTGTAGTGAATGTCCTGATGCTGTGGTGTCATCTGCAAACATGTCTATTTCTGAGGTCTCTAAATAAGAAAGTGTTATTACAGTAGTGTTATATCGTTTTTATTAAATGGCTTTATTACACTCCTGCGCCGCGGTTTATGTGATAAAGTGGAGTATGTTATCTTGTTTTGTTATGAATTTGAACTTATTGTAAGAGATTTCTGCAACTTATCAAAAAGTTATTTAAACTGTCTTTTCTTTATTTTTCTAGATGATACAGCGGATAATAATTATGAACTTCCAATCCTGGGACATACAGATGAATGAAGAACAATGGAAATGGTTAAACCATTTTAAAACTATTCTGCTAAAACATTTCTTCTATACATTACGGAACCGGAAAGCTTTGCTGTCACAGATAATCTTACCCGCCGTCTTTGTGTCGATAGCATTAACTGCACCGAAAAATTCTGATTCGGAGCCACTTGTTATGTCAACTGCTCAATTTTACGATCTGACCAAACTTCACGGGAATTTTATTCCATTTTCTATTCATACTCGTAACGAGACCTCAAAACATTTAAATAGTTTGTATGTTACAAAGTTTTGAGAAAAATTAGCCGACACATTTTTCATGCCCTCGGGTATAGGTGCTTCCTGTGTTATCAGGTGATTTATGTGATGGGAATAATTTAACAAACGGTTGCTATGACGATGGTTGTGATGATATATTTACTTCCAACAGTGTACAAAGAAATGGATGGACTAGTTTATCAGGTAAGAATTGTAAATATTGTGCACCTATTATATATAAATATTTAAACAAAGTTCCTGGTTCCTTATTTTCCGTATTCAAATTTCTGCTACAGTTGTAATTCTATTAAATTGCAGTCTTATTGGAATTATTTTTATATGTAGCTATACAGTTGTGTTGCAAACTATTTACTTTAGTGTTGCAAAATATTTACTGTTGTATTGCAAAATATTTACTGTTGTATTGCAAAATATTTACTGTTGTCCTTCAATAAAGTTGAGTAGCATCATAATGCCCCCGAAACGAAGTTTTTGGGGGGTATATAGGAGTTACCCGGTGGTCGGTCGGTCCAGACGTCGGTTGCATTTTCCTTGTCCGGAGCAAAACTTGAAGACAAATATTTGGAATTCAATACAACTTCATACAATGGTCAAGCACATTGAAAGGAACTGCAGTGCACAAGAACCATAACTCAATATTGACTCCATCTTGACTTATTACAGAGTTATTGCCCTTTGTTACTTTTCCTTGTCCAGAGCATAACTTGAAAAGTACTATTTTGAATTCAATACAATTTCATAGTTTACAATAGTCAAATATATTGAGAGGAAGCGCAGTGCACAGAAATCATAACACTTTCTTGACTCATTTAAGAGTTTTTGCCCTTTGTTACTTTTAAATGTCCAGTGCATTACTTGAAAATTGATGTTTGTAATTCAATGAACTTCATACAATGGTCAAGGGCAGTAAGATGAAGTGCAGTGCAGAAGAATCATAACTCTGTTTTGACTAATAACAGTTATTGCAGTTATTTGTTACTTTTTTGTCCAGTGCATAACTTGAGAATTCAATACAACTTTATACAATGGTCAAGCAAAATGAGAGGAAGTGCATTGTACAATAACCATAACTCCATTGTAAGTATTTGTACAGTTGCCAATAACGTGGTCAGTTTATTTTCAATGATAGTTGTGTATACGCAGTATTTTGCCCTCTGATATATGATAGGTGTTTCGTCTATCATAGACTCTTTGTTAGAGGAACAACGCTCTGTAATGAATTTTCTGGTTGCAGAAGGTGAAAAGCCCTGCCACATCTTTCAGAGGCTTAACAAAAGATTTTCTGATAAATGTGTATCACGTTCAACCTTCTACAACTGGGTTTCTCAGTTTCGTGAAGGCAGAACAAGTGTTTGTGACAGGCCTAGGACTGGGCGGCCAGCTGAGGCGGTGACCCCAACAATGGTAGCAAATGTTAAAGCTTTTGACAACAAAAGTCGTCGACTAACTTTGGAGGAGGTAGCCAACAAGTTTAGCATCGGTAAGGCATCGGCACACAAGATTTTACACGAACACCTAGGCATGAGCAAGGTAAGTGCCAGGTGGGTGCCTAGACAGCTGTCCGCAGATCAAAAGGCAACCAGAGTAACCAATGCAAAAGAACATTTAAGTCGTTTTAATCGTGAAGGAGATAAGTTTTGGAACTGCATTATCATTGTAGATGAAATGCGGGTTCATTATTCCGAACCTAGACAAAAGCTCAGTCAAAGCAAACGAGCTGGTTCCCCACCTCCTAAAAATTTAATCTGTCTCCTTCGGCTGGCAAAGTCATGCTTGTTGCCTTTTGGGATTCACGACGAATGATACTTATTCATTTCATGCCAAAAGGTCCAACTGTCACCGCCAAGTACTATTCTGAAGTAATTCTGAAAAATCTCAGAGAAAAGCTGAAGCAAAGTGTGTCCCAGGTTAGCACAGAAAAATGTCCTCCTTCTTCACGATAACGCCCCCTCTCATACCGCCGCAGCTACAAAGGAGGTTATCAACTCTTACAAATGGCAATTGTTGTCTCACCCTCCTTATAGCCCAGACCTCGACCCCTGTGACTTTTATTTGTTTCCAGAACTGAAACAAAATTGCTGTATGTAGCTAAATATCACCCCATTTGTAAGTTAAATGAAAGTCAGATTTATAAATCAATCAAATTCCATATCATTGTTGAATTTTTAGCTTTTGTGATCGCTTTTCGTCCGTCGTCTGTCCGTCGGTCCGCAAACTTTTACTTTAAATGCCATCTCTTCATAAACCACTAAGCCAATTTCATCCAAACTTCACAGGAATGTTCCTTTGGTGGTCACCTTTAAACATTGTTCAAATAATTTAATTCCATGCAGAACTCTGGTTGCCATGGCAACCAAAAGAAAAAACTTAAAATATCTTCTTTTAAAGAACCCAAAGAGCTAGAACTAAGATATTTAGCATGAAACAACCTCTAATGAGTGTCTACCAAGTTTGTTAAAAAAAGCCATGGGGTCAAATTTTGCCCCGCCCCAGGGGGGTCATTGATTTTCCCTATATGCATATAGTAAAAACTTAAAAAATCTTCTTCTAGAGAACCCAAATAGCTAGAGTTTAGATATTAAGCATGAAATATCTTCTAGTGAGTGTCTACAAAGTTTGTTCAAATAAAAGCCCTGGGGTCAAAATTGGCCCCGCCCCGGTCATTGATTTTCCTTAAGTGTGTATAGCAAAAAAATTAAAAATCTTCTTTGAAGAAATCCAAATAGCTAGAGTTCAGATATAAAGCATGAAACATCTTCTAGTGCGTGTCTACACAGTTTGTTCAAATAAAAGCCCTGGGTTCAAAACTGGCTCCGCCCCAGGCGTGTCATTGTTTTTAACTATATGTGTATAGTAAAAACTTAAAAAAAAATCTTTTAAAAAACCCAATGAGCTAGAGCTTAGTTGTTTAGCATGAAACATCTTCTTATGTGTGTCTACCAAGTTTGTTCAAATAAAAGCCCTTGGGTTAAAATTGGCCCTGTCTGTGGGGGGTCGTTGTTTTTCATTATATGTGTGTAGTAAAAACCTTAAACACATGAAACATCTTCTAATGGGTGTCTTCCAAGTTTGTTCAAATAAAAGCCCTGGGATTTAAACTGGCCCCGCTCCGGCCTATATACAAGTGAGCGACCTGAGGGCCATCATTGCCCCCTTGTTGTATTTACAAGTGCTTTAATTTTTTTTATTTCAGGATAAATTTTTTAATAAATGTCCATTCTAAATATGACCATGTGCTGCTTTTGTGGCATTGGGTCAATGAAAAGATGATTCATTTTTACTGTAAACACATTTCATTTGGATATATGACAAAATGAATATTCTAAGACAACCCCCATTAGGCTACTGAACATAGAATAACTGAAATGTCCAAAAAGTGTGTGTTATTATGTGTGTTATTATGCAATAAAATAACTGTTGACGTACTACATGTATATTTAGACATGTGACAGAACCATTAGACATGTGATGTAACCACTAACAATTTGACACAATGAAAATAAGAATTGAAACAAATCAGGCGCAGTTTAGCTTAATATCAGGTATTTTAGTTGTTGATATTGTGTAAGAATCGAAATAAATCAATATATCCAAATTGTTGATAACATCACTTTTGTTGTTTGGACGAATATCATTATGATTATTATAATTCCTCAGACCTGAACTCCTAATAATGATTTTATTTAGTGATAGAATCACTGCTTGGGATATTTATATTTCTTAATTGTATTAAAGTACAGTACAGTAGTTTCATTACTATATTTATTGTATTTGTTAAATAAAATATTTCACTAGCCATAATCTTGCATAATATTAGATTTGTTGAACTCATTATTTTAATGTCAATGTTTAAAGATGAAGTAAGCCAGTGAATGTAAATTGTTCTTGTAGTTTAATGAAAAACACTTTACAACTAAAGGAAAGAGTTCCGAGTTCAAATCTCAGCAGGGACATACTTTCCTTGTCATGAATAGACCTGATGCTTCTATTTTTAAGTGTATTATGCAAGAATAATATAAAGTTTTATAGAAATAAAAGTCAAATGAAGAAAAAGTCTAAAGGGGAAAAGTAGCATGACTAACCATAGTGTTCTACAATCGGTAGGTCCTCTAATCCCAAGATGAACACAGTTATTAAACCAGACTGTGTTTAATAAACTTTGTGGTGTTCTGCTGCCTAACACATGTTTTTCATACAAAATATTGATGTCATCATCACTGATTGGGCTGCATGCATTAGGTCTTTTTTGCGTTTTCCCATTTTCTTAAGTGATTTTGTTTAGCTTTAAATGCATTTCTGGTCATGTTAAAGAATTTTTGTTCCAGATCCTTGCATTATTTCACCAGGTATTTCATTTCCTTCAGTTTTCGGCCAATGCTTGAAATAATGTTTGGAACAGTTGTTGGCACATATTTTGGCCATCAGTTTTTCTCACTTACAAAATGAAATTTGCAAAATATGTATCCATTTCCTCAGGTAGTATATTATGTAAATCTCTTGTTTCATTTTTGCCCTTTAGAAATCTGGTGAATTTATTAACATCAAGATTGATATTCTTAATAGTTTGCTTGTTTTTGGAATCTTTGATAAATTGCAATACATCACTGTCAGAGAGACTGATAAACTCATTGTTTTCTCTGCTACAGAAGGGATATCATTGTTTCTCACTGTGTGTCACTCTTGGGGACAGGTAACTCTAATGTATCAAACGCTATATTCAATGGGTTTTTTTTATCATGGGATTCAACAAAATCATCATCAAAGGCATATATATCTACCCAAAACCTTTGAAAAAAATCTTCTCTAGACATTTCAACAACACTTTTTGTTTGATTCACATCATCAGTATCATTTCCCAGGAAATAAATCATTCCATATAATGTCATAAGTTGTTTGACTGAGGTAATCTAACATTGTTTACTATTGCAGACGATGATAGTATCCCAGTGTGCATTGCAAAATAGTAGAGAACTAATACCCAGCACGCAAAATTCATTCTTGAAGATATAAAAGTAAAGCAATCAGGCTTGAAAGGGGTAAAATTTTAAATAAAACAACACATGTTCATGTAATAATGTTTATTATTCATTATGAAAGGAAACACAACTAAAATAAGCCATAATAATCTTTTATTTTACCTAATCAGAGCGTGGGAAAGTATGAAAGAAAGTAGTCCGTGAAACAGTTGGTATTCATACGCATTGCTTAACCATGTGACATACTGTCTGGAAATAGATAAGTTTATCCGGCAAGGCTTTTTCCAGCTGATGATATAGACAGTAGCAGGATAAAAATATACAAAAGGCAGTGATAGCAGACTTAAAATTTCTCCACCACTCAGAATAAAATTTAGAAAAACTGGTGCATTAACATTCCAATACATGGAAAAGGTTTTAATCTAAAAAGTTCAGAGCCCATCACATTTTTTTTCAATTTTGATTTTTTGGGCGTTCTTTAAGGATTCCGGTTTTCTCTATGTATATGTTAGTGTTCATCTGTGCTGTTCCACAGAAATTAGAAACTTCGACGGGAGGAATAGCGACAGGAGATTGTTTCTAATTTATGTAGAACAGCTACGGATGAATACTAACATACTTTGTGTCAAGCTTTATTTGGCCTCATTTTTATTTACTTAATTACGTGACTACGCATAGAAGGCGACAATGAACAGAATTCGATAAATTATCGACTTTTGTTCTTCTGTGAAAATCAACGCACACAATTTTTAAGAAATACAGCCTTTTCATTGGATGACAAATAAAGCTGGACACTAATTTACTAGTATGAGAGATATTCATCCAGAAAAATTCAAGACGTTATATTTCAATAACGTTTTGAGTTATTGTGTTAAGAAACAAAAATAAAGTATTCATATTATAAAATAGAGAGTTGACATTCTTGGCAACTGCATAATCATTTAATCGTTTCAAATTAGTAACTTTAACTTTAAAGCTTTGATGAATTAAGTTCTGGATGAAAATCATGCAAAAGAGAAACAGTACAACAATAAAACATGAAAATAATAACAAAATGGTAAAGCGTGACAAATTTCAAAGTGCAATTAAAAATAAATGCAAATGATAAATTTTAATTCTTCCCACTAAACTTCTCCTTTTTAAAATTTATATCTCGAATTCATTTTGTATTATACAAAGAAAGACAGACAGACAATTTATTTCGATCACTAAAGGCTTATAAGCCCAAGATGACATAATACATCATATTTACAAGATAACAAACAGTGCATATGTTAACATACAAAACATTATCACAATATCATTATGACTTAACTGGAGAAGGTCATAATAACAACTTATTCGTAAAAATGTAGAATAATGCAAAGATTAATTTATGTTTGTCTTACTCTCACATACTTCTTTGTAGTTAAAACGATTGAATGAATTAAATGTTCTGGTCTGGAAATGTTTAGCTACCCAAAAAAGAATATAATTGACCAATTTATATATCTATGAAGTAGTGTCACAACAAACACAAGAGCACCTTAGGCGGAGCATTATATGCCTGAAAGCGTTTTTTTAGTAAGGACGAAACATTTGTAAGACATAGCAATTAAATACAGTATTACCAACTTTAAAAAGCAATCCTCCTTTATAGCCGAAGAACCATCATATATATACAGTTGCTGTTTCGAAAGCACCATCATAAAGTTGTTATCTAGTAAATAAAAATGCTACGATGGATTTTAGGGCATATAAAAAATGTTTTCAATAAAAGTGATCATCCTATGAAGTTTGACAGTTTAAAAGCTGTTAACACTATTAAAGTCATTTGATATTGATCTTTGACCTTGTGACCCCAATATAAAAATGGACCTTTTATTCAATATACGCAATCATCCTATAAAGTTTGAACACTGTAAGACTAATGGAACTTGTGTTATGCTCTAGAAACCACAATTTTCAGTGTGAAGGTCATTCTGACCCCGACCTTTGATCTTATGACCCTAAAATCAATAGGGGTCATGTATTGGACATGACTGTTGTTCATTCGATACAATTTTACAGCTGTAGGTTGATTAATACTTAAGTTATTGAGCAGAAACTGTTTAAACTGTTTTCAGTTTAAAAGTAAAAGTGACTTTGATCAATAGGGGTCTTCTACCAAATATGGACAATCATTCTATGAAGTTTGAATACTGTTGGCCAAATAAACTTAAGTTATGATCCAGAAACTATTTTCAGTTTTAGGGAAATAGTGACTTTGACCTTGTGACCCCAAAATCAATACGGGTCTTCTTCCTAATATGGACAATCATCCTATGAAGTTTAAATACTGTAGGCCAAATGGAACTTAGTTTTTGCTCCGAAAACCATTTTCAGTTTTAAGTTAATAGTGACCTTGACCTTTGACCTTGTGACCCCAAAATCAATAGGGATCTTCTACATAATATGGACATTATTTTATGAAGTTGGAATACTGTTGGCCAAATAGACCTTAAGTTATGCTCCGGAAACCAAATTGCTAACAGACAGAGACGGATGGACGCCAGGGAGTATAACTTTATATGCCCGAAATTCTTTCGGACATATAATAATAAATGTTCACTAAATTACATAAATCATTAAACTAAAATAGTATCTTACCTCACTATTGAGGCAAGAGACATAGATTATATTATATAAATTCCTATTATACTAATAATTCAATATTAAATCAGCCTTACCGAAACGAAACTGTAAGACCAGTATAATGGCAAGTAAATATATATGATTATATAACATAATTATGTTATATGTTATAAAACAAACTATAAATGAAAGAAAGGACACTTTCAAAAAAGAAATCACCATTGATTTAGTTTCAAGTATTAACGTCAAATACTGTTTGTGTTCTAAAAAAAACTATAAATGACAACAAAGGTCATTTTCAAAACAAATATCATCATTGAAATTTACAGGACATCTAAATTCACGTAGAACAACTATAACTCGGAGAGTCGCGTGTGTTGCCTTGTGAACAATATAGTTTAGGAGAAATGGCCAGGACAAAAATGAATTACGAAAATTAACAAAGGGCAATAACTCAAAAAGTAAGAAGTGAAGAGCAGCCGTTTTTGTGCACTTCTTCTTAATGAGATCTATCATCCTATAAAGTTTTAAGTCCATAACTTTTATAATTTATGAGAAATGGCTTGAACAAAAATAAAGTAAATTAACAAAGGTAATAACTCAAAAAATAAGAAATGCAGAGTACCGGTTCTTGTGCACTGCACTTTTTCATAATGAGATCTATGATTCTATGAAGTTTCATGTCATTAGCTTTTTTACTTTATGAGAAATGTCCTGGCCAAAATTAAAGTATGAAAATTAACAAAGGGCAATAACTTAAAAATTAAGAAATGGCCTGGCCAAAAATAAAGTATGAAAATCAATAAAGGGCAATAACTCAAAAATTAAGAGTGCATAGTACTGGTTCTTGTGCACTGCACTTCGGGTCATTAAGAGAATCATGCATACCAAGTTTGAAGTCAACATGATAAAATTCTATACATTTCACTCCCCTGGACTTTAATCATGTTTCGTGAAAATATATTGAATGTTTCACTCAAACGCAAAAAAATCCTCTTATTATTAATTTACATTCTATACAGATATCAACAGAAATTTATATAATAATCATATCATTCTTTATAAACGAATTCCAATAAAAAAGCTATTCAGCTCCTTAAAGCTGCAGACCTCCAGATGAGCTAAAATATTTAATCAAATCAAATTTGAGAAAAATGTACTAAGATTTTAAGAAAAGTAAAAAGATTTAGAATATGATTAATAATTTACATGTTTTGTAAGATTAATGACTAATTTAAATAATAAATACATCCCTATACTTTTGCGTCATTACTAACATAGGAAGGGGTATAACAGCATATTTTCACTTCTTTTTGGTAATTTATGTGAATTATATGAAATTGTAAGCATCGTTTGCAATGTGTCAAGTTCACTACACAATAGTTTACTTTTCAATACATCATCCAAATTTTCAAAGAATTCTGATGCCTGCTTTTTGAAAAGCATGCTTAGATGATTCATATCATATCTATCCATTATAATTATATTGTACAGTTTAGAAAAAATGTGCAATTTGATATTGCGAATGCTATTGTTCAGAAGAGCACTCTGTATTGTCATTAAAATACTCAAGCCTTCCAACATTGTTATCAATTTATCTCCGAAATGTACAATATTCTATAGTAGTCTATATCTATGAAGCATGCAGCTTTAAAGTGATATCACTCCAAACAATGATTATTTACAAATAAGATAAATCATACACTAGCTAAAAATAAATCAATGGTAACACAAATATACAGTTTAATTCAATAATACTTCACACTTGAAACTTCACTTTTCATGGGATAATCATGACATTTATAAATACTATATACACCTCTCTGTCAATTTATAAATTCTTTATTTTTCTGTCATGAAGGAATTTTGCTCTATTGTAAATTCATTATCAGATTCTTCACAGGTAATATGGCCATATATAAACAGTTGTAAGCAATATAATCCTCACCTAGCAGCTCGGGTTATATATGCCAACAGCCATAACAAATTCAGAATCTTTATAACTAAGAATATACACTGCAAATTATCATTTAATGTTTCAAAGCAAAGCTAGCAGGAGAAGATATCAAAATTTGGTTATAAAGACTTATGAAATGTTATATATCAGGCCATGCATGAAGTGTTTGTTCTACAACTATCATCTGGCGACTTTGGTTATATACTTAAAGCTCCTAATACTGGGCAATTTAACCTGTCAGAATCATAATGAATTATAATGTATCTTCATATACATAATTTCCGTGTATTGCCAAAATAAAAAAAAATGTTCCGTGAACGTTTGTTCAGAAAATTGAATTATTAAAAATAAGAGCAAACTGTTAAATATAAATTTATTTCATGCTTTCCAGTGTTT
>NW_026858612.1:0-17849 GCF_026571515.1 Ruditapes philippinarum
TGGATCCATGCAACATTATCTTGAAGACGTTTCTTTCATCACAACATATTGCATATTGTCTATTCCTTCTTATCACATTTTGATCTGTGGGATTTCTTTTGCTTTTATTTGTTATTTATTATAATTATTAAATAGTTAATGACCAATAAATGAAGAATGTTGAAAAGCTTTTTTCTCAAATCGGGCCAAACATCAAGCATAAATTTTATTTTTCAATTATATAACTCTGAGTAGATTTCATTTTTATCTTTTGCCTGTAACACTTTAAGCGTTTTATTGTTACAGTAACTGTTCAGCAAAATGTTACCGATGTTTTAATTCAAATTTGTGTTCTTTTCATGGAGTGTTTTTTCATGGAAAGTTAATGTATTGAAATTTGAAATGATTTTTTTTTATGTTTCAAATGTATCCAACTCTCAATTCTGTAATGCATAATCATGACATTAACTTCTACAACATGCTTGAATTGATAAAACTGAAGGCCTCATACGTTTCCGGGGTTTTCTCATTTTGACACTTTGTTGCCATGGCAACATAACCAATTAATGTTGTTGGTAGAATGCAAATCTACCTTTAAAAAAATTAAAGACTTTAGAACATTTCAAAATGTAATCTTGTTGCTTATTCTTAGTCTTAATAATCGTTATATATCAGTTCACTAGAAATTGGGACTCAAATTTCCGAGTTACCCCACCCACTTTAGGAATGTCAGAATTCACATTCTTACACAATAAAAATAAAAAATAAGGGTAACAATTAGTAAGTTGTTGAGGCAGGTCTTTGTAAAATATATGGTAAAAATATTCAATATTCACCACTATGCCTCGACTGATAGGAAAAAATGCCAGCCCCCCATATCGATTTTTGATACTTTTTCATGCTTTTTTAGCAAAATTTCTCTATGAAAACAAGAGAATATGTATAAGAAAAAATGAAAAAAAGCCCTTTTTCCTATTGTTCCAACAGGATGTGAAGTTTTAACATCACCTGTACCAAAATAAATACAAAAAGGAACTAATTTTATGATATAAATTGCGTATTAGCCATTTTTCAATAATTTGGCGGCCATCTTGGCGGCCATCTTGGATTTCTCAAAACGTACCATGATTTGACATGTCTACCCAAATTTTTTGTGAACTTCAAACATTTAGCTTTACATTAATATAACATTTATCCATGGACCTTTTTTGCACACAAAAGGTCCCCAGGGACTGTACTAATAAGGATTTTCTACTTTGCTTTTATGTGAATTTTACGCTTTGGTCTTTCTTTTCCATAAAACTAACTTTTCTAGTGATAATTATAAAGATGTTTCTGACGATAAACTTTGATTAGAAATATTTTGCCTCTTTATCTTATTATATAATTGCTATGCTTTCATAATTTTTGTTCGGTTTTATAGCATACTTAAAGGCCAGCTTAGATAGTATACATGTATTAACTTACGTTAAATCAGAAATAGCAAATAGCATTTATGGGACAAAAATATAAGTAAAACATATAGTAGCATAGTAATTCCCTGACATTTCTAATATATTTTACTAAGTATTAAAAGCATAAATGAAAACTATTTTCTGAAGAAGAATAATGGTCATTTAATGTAAACAAAATAACAAAGGTGCCCGTTGTCACTGACGTACAAAGATAGCCAGGATTTTTGAAGTGTCTTAAATTAAAAGGCGACATTTAAGATATCTAAAGAAAATGTGTTTAAAGAGATACTGTGCTTGGGATAACTCAAAATAATTCGTAGACGTGATTTCCCTTATTTTTTACACTGTCTGTTATGAAGGTATAAGTACAGGTCCAAAAGGCAATGCTACAAGTCATTTATCTAAGTTTTGTGCATTGTAGTTTCACAAAATAAAATTTAAATGATTGTGTTTCCTACATAAAGTCTATATACATCAATTCACCGCGGGGCGGGATCAATTTTATTCTGAAATGGGGCCCAAACTTCGGTTATATTTTCGATCCTTGAAGATCGCTCAGCACGACATTATTGTTGTGACTACATTTGAGATAGTATTTTTAGTTTCTTGTATTTAGCCTTTTTCAACTTGGGTGGTTCCAGTATTCCTACTTGAATACTGTATAATCACCTTTAAGATATGTTGCCTGCTTTTCAAATTTGTCTTTTGACGTCTTGTCTATGATATGCAGGCTTCATAACCTCAGATCTCCTTTCAAAATTCCATTTTATTTAGCTCCGCTCATTGTTTTTTTCGTTTAGGGCACACGCATTCTTTCACTTGGTGACCATACGCCGCTTTTCATGGAATGACACTAGTGTCAAATTGAAGGTTCCATGATGACCGCCGTATGAAAACATCTGCGAATGTTTCTAAATTCAAAATTTCACCTTTTTTGTGTTTAAATGTTGAATTCTGCTTAAGCCGGTGCTAGAGGGCGCGGACGGTAGTTTTTACTTGCCAGTATCGTCCATGAATAGGCTAAATCAAACCGAGCCTGCAATATTTTCAATTTGCCGTGTTGGGCTTTCTTTAACGATTCTGTTTTTCTCTATTACAAAATACAGAGCGGTGAACAATATTTTCAAAAATTTGTCAATAATGACTTGGTTTGACATCGAACTTGTCCTGAGAAAAGTCAAATTATCGCTCTGCAAGTCGTCTTGTAACATTTCCGCATAATAGTTTCAATTTCCTTCCTTCACTTCAAAATATTCAGAACGGTCACGATATTGCTCTCAGACACAGAACGTTCTAACGTGACTGTACTTTTCTGGATACTCCATTAATCTCCCCTTGCTGCAATTGCTCTTCTAGTCACATTAAAGTAAGAAAGCCACAAGGAAACTTATGACTAAGATGCCTTAGATATTGTTTCTAAAATAATGCATAAATAATTGGTAAGTTAACAATTTTCAATCATTTTAAAAAAACGAAAGGTCATCAAATGATCAATCCTTATTTTTAGTCGTAGACAGCACGAATACAGACGGATCTCATTAATGAAGAACTTAATTCCCATCTATGGGTATTGACTTTGTGAAGATGACTTTCATTATTTTATAATTCAAATTAACTTTACCATTAAAATGAGAATCACTTTTTCTTATGTGAGACAAAATAATTGGAAGTATTCAAGAAACAAAAATGTTCGGAGAAGGAAACTTGGCTAAACATGTTCATTCAGGAATCAAAAATAAGAGTACATTCTCCAAATGTCAATTGTCCTGTGTACGTTGTATTCTTAGTAAAATGCATTTTTAGAAATTTAGGTAAACTAATGTATGTCAAAAGAATATGTATGGTTTGGTTAGTTTTGTATTACCGGCTAGTTTTACTTTTTTAAACTATGATACAAGAACATACAGTTGCCAGCCGTTACTAAGCTGCAGCATATCAAATACATGGCACTTCATTGCAAGGCACTAAACTAAATATAAAAGCTGTAAAGGATAATATAAACAATTTCGAAACAATTTAAAGAAAATTGATTACGTATAACATAAAGATGATAAAAATAAAAATAAGAGAAATCAGGTTTTTGATATCTATAACATATGTTGAATTCTTTAATAATTTTATCATTTAAACTAGTATAAGAAAGAGAAACCTTGACTTGAAATTTTTTTGCTAAATTTTCATCATACATGTAGAGTCTATGTTTGTTTTTTCTGCTATCTTAAATAAACAGGAAAGCTCATACGCATTTTACCCGTGAACCAGCTGAATTCCAGGAAGAGCTGATTAGCAAGTAAATTACTATAAACTGTTTATTCTCCCATTAACATGTCCATCAAATTATGAGTCCTATCATTTTCAAATTGGCTCTCTGTATTCTTATCTAATATGACACTAACATTGAAGGATCAAATTTTAATATTTTTTTAAATCAACATCCCTTTTTAAACTAGGATTTTTTTTTAAATTATTCGGACTTCAAAGATATGTTTGTTATCAATACAATACCTTTATCATATGTGATTATATTAATAACTCTTGTTTTAGAGGTTATCTTTGATCTTCACTAAACGTAAGATAACTTATTCTTTGTCATTACAAACATCATGCGTGGCAAGGTTCATAACTCTAGCATCTTTATTTCTTTATTTTGACTCATCTCGAGGCATGTAGCTTTAAAGGTCATGAAACCGAACTATTTTTCTGTTCTTTGGCGATTGGTATAGATAAAGTGGTTTTAGTATTTTGTATGGACTTTTGTTTACATTTTGCTACCTTTCGAACATATTTTTTCACATTAGCTCATTTTTCTACCAATGATAAGCCTTCAAAATGGTCTAAATCCTTTATTATTCTTACTAAAACATTATTTTGCCCCTTGTAGAAAGAAAAAAATAACATTTCATCCACTGAGGCATGATATACCTATAATATAAAAGTAATTTGCATGCAGTATTTTCATTGTGAATAGTGATTAAAAACCTTTTAAATGTATCAATCTTATCTATTTTATCTTTATAAAAATTGTATCAGGTATGTATCTCTTAAAAGGAAATTTGAAAATCATAGTTTTTCGTTATGTCTAAAATTGCCTCACTTTAAACTCTAGCTTCACTATACATTATTGAAACATTATAGGATCATAAATAATTCAAGGTTCTGCTATCAGCGGTATGGTGACAAAGCCATGTTAGTATAATTAATGCTAATCATTGGTCAGAAATAGGAAAATTTAGGGAAAACTGGAAATCTTGGATAAATGCGTAGGACTGATAAATGGAGACATTAAAGACACTGATTTCATATATCTTAGAAAAGATATCTGACGTTTTTCTTAGTAAACTAAACAAAATTCATTAACAATTAAATATCTTATCTCTTTAAATGTGTTTTTTAATTGTTTTAAATAAAGACAGCTTATTATTCTGTGAGCACAAATTGCACATCCTAAGCATTGGCATAAGCAGTACTCGATCTTCGACAAGAAAGGAATTAATGATACTTATAGACTTGTAGCCCAGAAAATATTACATTACAAACCTAGAAGAAAAAAGGAAACAAATCACACAAAATATATACTTGCATATAAAAAGGCGCTGTTATGTCTGTGATAAAAATAAACAGTACTTTCCTATTCACTTTTTTATTTTGTAGACTGATTGGAGTTGTAGAAAATATATTATATAAGCATGGCAAATATTGGTCAAGTAAGATTAATACGTTGCATGACCAACAGGAACAAATGCATTATGTAATAATGAAGTGCTAAAAAAACATCCTTTCAATTCTAATATTTTTCCAATGATAAAGATATTGTTTCTGTTTTCCTATCATCTGATGCAAAATGCTTTTACGTAAAAAGTTTTTGAACCCGTTAACAATAACATGGTGTGAATGTTTGTAAAAGATCAATTAAGATATTCTGCAATTGTCACTTAAAACTTTGTTGAGAAGTTTAAAGCCTTTTGTTTTAATAAACAGATTCAATAAAAATATGTTGGAAACTGGTTAAAATTGAAGCTTTTAGCGTTGTTGGCATCATTTCAGATATCTCAAAATGCGACGTACTTTTCCTGTGCCGTGATTAACTTACCGACCTTAAAGAATTGCTGTACAATTACTTCTTATGTGTCAATTATTTGTAATCCTTTTAAATTAAATGAAAGGATATTCTGGAACCATAAAAATAATCTGATATCATTTTTTTGGTAAATTCAGTTATAAATGTACTAGGTAACGTAACATCCACTGATTAACTAGTCACTTCACATTTTTAAAGAAAGTATATATTACTAATTTAATCCCAAGCGATATTGTGTAACATTAATTGCTTTTAAACAATATTACATGCATGTTCTTCAACTGAAAAAAGCGTTAAGATCATATAAAAATCAGTAAATGTTTTAAAAAACAGAGAGCTAATTATTTACATCCTGCAAGTCAGAATTTGCAGTCTTTCTGAAAGAGTACGAAATAGATTTGTAATTTTCTCAAGTATTTGATTATATAAAAATCAACTTATTTGGATAATAATTGTCACAATGGTAAAAAAAGAAAAAAAAAATCATACAGGAAGTGGAAACTAAGTTTATTAAATATGTCTCTATGTAAAGGGGAATATTTGAAAAGAGATAAAGTAGATGGTTGTCATACATCATTTTTAAAGTGACCTTCAGTTTTTATATTTTGTTGACAATTTTGTGAAACTATTAACAATGTATTTAAAAATAATATATTTAATGTTTAGAAAAGCTGAAGGCCGTTTTAATGACATGTCTAAATCTGTTATCAATATAATTGAAGACTAAATCTTAAAGACTAAATCTTTAAGTGTCCTTGGAAACAAAGGTCTAGACATGGTCAACATTATTGAAATAGAATATTATTCTCTCCTAATTAAGTACTGTCTATTTTGTGTTGTGAAAACCTTTGAAAACAAGATAATTTAGAAGGATTTTGTCGTGTGATAACAGCTTCAGAGGTTCACTTGCGGGGATATTTTCTATGATTGTTCTTTTCTGACAAAGAAAGCAATTAAAATAGAGGAAAATAAGAATCCCTAAAGAAAGCCCAACACGCCAAAATTGAAAATGCTGCAGGCTCGGTTTGGTTGGGCGGAACTAAATAAAATGGAATTTTGAAAGGGGATCCGAGGTTATGAAGCCTGCATATCATAGATATGACGTCAAAAGACACATTTAGAAAGCAGGCCACATATCCTAAGGGTGATTCAACAGTATTCAATTGAGGAATACTGGAACCACCCAACAAGAAAGATGCCGAATTGAAAGAACTAAAATACCACAAGCACAACAATAATGCCGTATAATGCTGATTATAAATTTGATATATAAAGTAGAATTGCTTTAAGGCATATACCATCTTATTTGTTGATCACTTACGTTATGTGTGGGATAATTCAATAAAATTAACATTGATATTGAATGATGGCGATGGACTTTCTCATTGCCGATGGCGCCAGAAACTTGTCAACGGCTTAATCACATTAAAAAACAAACTTGATTGATTTTCTATAAAAGTTGTAAGGACTACTTTTACGTTGAGCTTAAAAGAAGGATCAACAATGTTAAATTCACAATTCACAATAATATCTGCATTATGTTGAGTCTGTGTAGTCACCCAATGAATGCCTTTAAAAGGAGTTTAACTGGGCATTGTCGGCACTGTGTACCGTGAACGTTGCTGTCCCTTGTTGATCTTCAATCTCATACCATTATCTAAAATGTTTCAATTATTCTAAGTGCCTCATAAAATTGTAAGTATCTCATTTTTCTTGTGATTCAACCTTCAAATAATGCAATATTTATTTAGTTCTATCATCAAAAAACTGATTTGAGGTTTGGAAATTCAAATGTTAATTTTATTGATAACTAAGACAAGAAGTGTTGCGCACTGACTTTAGTGCATCGATATATTTTTGTTGCTTTTGTTGTTGAATTATTTTTACTGAAGAATTTATATCCTTTGGGTAATTTAAATAATTAATTATTGTTGGTTTTTCCACTTCTTATAGGGTATGCAGGGATATACACTTTGCCAGTAAGGATTGAAATTGCATTAAATATCTGTCGTAAAGATAAATTTAATCAATTTATTAAATAAATAAAATATAAGATTCCAGAATAAAATATATTCATTCTCAATTTCGTAAACTAAAGTATGAAAATGGTAAACATAAAATACTCCAAAAATCAAGTGACCCAATCAAGTGGACGATTTTTGAGCTGATATAAGGAATACATCCCGCAATACATACAAAATCGACACAGATCTGATGTACAATGCGTGGGTCTAATGTTATCCACATATTAGTAATAGAAAGAGCATCGAAACACGAGGCTATCTGATTTGTACGAGTGGGGCGTATATTGTATTGATATTTCAATCGCTATCCCTTTGTCTGTCATCAAAATATGTAAACCCCGTACAAAATGAACCAATCAATGGGCATGCTCTGGAGTGCGGGTAACTAATACCTGCACTCAAGTTAACGCACTGTGGATGTATATGTATACGATTTAACTCTGTCACATTTTCAACAGAAAGGTCCCCAAAGTATGATACAATTTGTATTTAAAATACCATTCAAATGTACACAATTATACGCTTTCTTTTAACTTTGTTTTTCGACCAAACCCCTTTTTAGAATTTTAGAACAGGGATGTCTTATCTTTATACAACGTCATTTTGTTTATTTGGTGATCAAATCGCATTGATTGCAGACATTTGTCTACGATTACTTATTTATCACTGTGTTACTGCAAGTCTAAGTTTGAATAATTGCAAATAAATAGATAAATAAAGAAAACATAGAAATCTTTAAAAATCTCATATATGTCGACTAATACTTGATTGAACGATTTTTTCTTGGCCAGGGCCAATTAAAATTCATGAATATAGTGTATTTTTAACACGCTTTTGCTGCCTTTTTGAGGTCATTTTCCTCCGAGTCTTTTTTTGATTAATTCAAGTTATTATTGTCTATTACCCAAGAGAATGAATTTGCAAACTGTTGTTGTCAGTTTGGCCAATCCTCATCATCACTTATTATCAGTTACTCCATTGCTCGCTCAATTTTTCAACGTTGTCTACTTTTTTGCTGCTATTTGTTTTGAAACTTGCCCCTCACCTTTGAATCTGGCCGGGACTTTGAACTTTTTATGTTGCGGAATTTATCCAACTAGCTTTTAAAGGTCGGTGGTTCTTCATAATGTACTCATGTGCCCGCTTTTACCTGAGATAATACAGGAAGGGGAACTTGAGGGTTTTTTATCTGAAAGTCGCTAGCTAAATGGTATTTACATTGTCGTTGAGACATGTAAACAAGCAAACAAAATTATGTTGCAATAGCATATGTTAACGTCGTATTTTTAAATTTTTACACGTTAGGCATGTGGTGAACGAATAATGGAAGTCAGTCAGAACCCATATTTCAATTTAATATAGGTATCGTATTATATCTTTTTTTAATTCAATTTTGTAAATTTACACCTAAGATTAAATATGAAAAGATTAAGGTATCTAAAGTAGTTTTAATTCAGGTCTCAACATTTCTAGTTAATAAATCATTTTGTTATACGTCAACACCAATGTTATTAATTTTTGATGACAGAATTGTATATTTTCTGCAATGTTTATATGTTATTTTCTATAAACTGTTTTGTCAGATTTTTCTCATAAATGTTATACTTCCCATTATGTCGATTATATGATTATGGCATAAAATTTATAAATGATTTACTCACTGTTTTTGAGTTTAAAGTTAATCTATGGCGTCGGAGGTGGTCATTAAGTTCCTCCTCTGATAATGACAACCAATCAAAATGTAAGCAAATTGATATTGGCATGCCAAATTGCATCTAAGATAAAATAAAGTGTACAGTTATGTTTACTTGTCTTTATACACTTATGATTTCTTTCTAGATTTTCCATTAAGGTATGATCCACCTAATGCATTACCTCCACTTTGAAGAGTATTCAAATAGGCTAGAACTACTGTCAACTGCATTGTAACTGAGGGGCGCGGGTTCAAGCCCCAGAAGAGGCAAATTTTTTTTATTTCTTTCTTTTTTTTCTTTGAACATTATTTGTGTCTCCCAGATCACTCTTGAGAAGAAAAAAGTGTTTCATTTTAATTATAAAATTATTATTGGTATTTATTGGCTAAATTGTGCCAAATTTATTATCAAATATGGTACCTGATATTTTCAAAGTCTAATAAAATAAAAACTAGACGGTAAAAGTATTTTATATTTGACAAGCGCAACCCATATACTTTTAAAAAAATGTATGCAGACTTTGAAAACAGCCCCTGATTTGAGTAAATTTTAAGGATACTTTAAATAAGGCCCTCCAAGTTGAAAAATGATCAAACAACTACTTAAAATGGGTGGGGTAGGGTAACATTTATATACATATTTCAAACATTTTGAGTAGAAACAATTATTTTGCTGGGTCATTTGTTAGCTGAATGCTATTATTTGTTTCTTAAAAATGTTTTATAGGTAAACCTTTTTTATAATGATTATAAAATAGAATATTTCGAGTTACTCATTTCTGAAAAAGAGCCCTTCTAATAGCCAATTTTCATTTAAGAAAAATCTCCATAACGCGTAAACCATACGGTCAACTTTGTTTAAAGTTAGCATTCTTGTGTCTTTTGAGGTATATGACTGACCTATGTTGTCAATTTTATAGTTCATTATAGTGCCCATTAGGGGGCTCATACCTTAAAGCAGCCTTTTTTCCGTTGTAAGTAATTTCCTTGCGTCAGATGACAGAATACAACCAATAAGATGGCAGAATACAAGCAATAAGATGGCAGAATACAAGCAATAAGATGGCAGAATACAAGCAATTGTGTGAAATATCATTTAGCATTTAAAATATTGAAATAGCATGGTTGGAAGGCGTTATCACGATTTACATTACACTTCGTTTCAGTTTGTAAGGCTATGATGTATTCTAAATACCTACTTTAGCTATGACAGAACAATATATCTTGATACCCATGTAAAGACATTTATAACCTTATAAGGAAAGAAATCATTGTTTAATGTTATGACGAATTCTAAGTATTTTACTTGATAGTTAGTTATTCAACAGCAAACCAATTTGCTGACGTTGATAAGAGATTAAAGTTGAAGAGTGTGCAACAAACTGGAGAACAGAAGATTATTTCAACTCTAAAATGAAAATATTCATGGGGATGTTTGTTATGAATCTTATTATACAGAACATAAGAATTTTCTACTCTCTTTTCTAACAAATATCCAAGGACAATAACGGTTATTTCCTGATTTCAAAATTGTTCATTGAAGATGCATGCTTTGATAATTCTGTTATTTTCAGATTCATCTGTGGACAAAGAATGTGATATCACAAAATAATATTATGAATCATAAATAATGCAAATACTGCACATAAAACAGGCAAATACACTAGAGAATTGATAATTATTCATAACTTATTTTCTCTTTTGATGCAGTTGTGTCTAATTTCCAGAAGGAAATCAACACAATTGCGTTGGTCCTTTATTGAAGATTATTCTTTATCATTTGATATGAGCAGTAATAATTCTTTCTCTAATTTATCGATGTCGGCAGTTCCTTTCAGTAGTTAAAACAATAAATTTCAGTAAACGAGAAAACAATGGGCGGAACTAAATAAAATGGAATTTTGAAAAGGGATCAGAGGTTATGAAGCCTGCATATCACAGATAAGACGTCAAAAGGCAATTTTAAAAAGCAGGCTACATATCCTAAGGGTGATTCAACAGTATTCAATTGAGGAATACTGGAACCACCAAACAAGAAAATAGCCGAATAGAAATAACTAAATTACTACAAGCACAACAATAATGTCGTGCTGAACGATTTTTAAGGATCGGAAATATAACATCCCTGATTGAATGTACGAGGCGACTTTTTACAGCCTCCACACGGCAGAAACAAAGCTGATGTGGCAATAAAATAGAGAAAATAAGAATCCCTAAAGAAAGTCCAACACGACAAAATTGAAAATGTTGCAGGCTCGGTTTGATTGAGCCTGTTCATGGACGGTACTGTCAAGTTCAAACTACCGTCCACGCCCCCTAGCACCGGCTTAAGAAGCAATCAACATTTAACATGAACTGTAACGCCTAAACATATAAACTACAATTTATGTGGGAATATAAAGATTACATTCAGCAAATGTTTTATACTATTACTATTTTCTAGTTTGCTTTGATGTAAACTTTATGCCTGTATTCTTTCCTCTCAATAAGTGACATAAAGATATTTCTGATAATAAAATTTGATTCGAATTATTTTGCCTCTAATTGTTATGCTTTCATAATTTTCTCAGGGTTATATAGCATACTGAAAGGCCAGGTCTAGATACATGTATTAAAATTTACTTTCGTTAAGACAGAAATAGTAAATACAATTATATGAGACCAAAATATATTAAATAAAAACGTACAATATATTAGATAAAAACGTATAGTAGCATAGTAATTCACCTGACAGCCCTAATATTTTGTATTAAAATTATATGCATAACCGAATCGTTTTTTTTTTTCAGAGAATATTGACCATTTAATGTAAAGAAATAACAACGATACCATTGTCACATGCTTAAAACATGAAGTGTCTCAATTAACAGGGGATATGTTAGACATCTTTTCAAAATAGTGGGTTTAAAGAGATACTGTGCTTGGAATAATCAAAATAATTCGCTTTCATATTGTACACAGTCTTATATTTTACATAATGGGAGTAAGATTAATTTGCTTGATCAATGCGAATTTTTTTATTTATGTATTTTATAGTTATTTTTATTATCATCTTTATTATTTTCATTATTATTATTAATATTATTATTATTATTATTATTATTATTATTATTATTTTGCTTTAAATTTATGGTTAGTGCGGTCACGAAAATACTTAAAGACGGACGGACGTTCTGACGAGACATTACTTATGTCGCTATTCCATTTATCTACACATTGTTCTTTCAGCCACATTAAAGACAAATATAAACATAAAACTTCACGGAAGGATTGACATCAAAGAGAAAGCCCAGTTCACGAGTGTAACAGCATAATAATACTCTCCTGTAAGTGCGGGTTTACGGACAAACGGACGGACTTTCAGATGCATAACAAGATATGTTTGGCGTAAAAAACGAATAAAGTTAATGTAAATCAAACCAGATATTTTTACATATCTTTTTTGTTCTTATTTATATCATGACCAAGAAGCCTCAAATATTGTTTCTAAAATCATGCATAACAGTGGATAAATTGACATTTTTAAGTCCTTTAAAATACGAAAGGTCAGGAAATGATCAATCCTTTTTTTGATAAAGTATTTCAGTCTGTCAAATGTAAAGTAGTCTTAGACAATGAGAGCACCGACAGATCTCCTTAATCTATAACGTAATTCCTATCTATGTGTATTGAATTTGTGTTGATGGATTTTATTTCCGTACAATTCAAATTAACTTTAACATTAAAATACGTAAAATGCGTTAAAATGAGAATATATTTTTTATGTGAGACAAGATTATTGGAAGTGTTCATGAAAAAAAATGTTTAAGCAGGAAAATTGGCTAAACATGTTTATTCAGAAATCAAAAATAATGGTACATTCTCCAAATGTCAATTGTCCTGTGCATGTTGTATTCTTGGTAAAATGCACTTTACAAAATATAGGTTAACTGATGTGTGTAAAAAAGAATGTTTGGCTTTGTTCATTTCTCATTTCTTGTTACCGACTAGTTTTACTTTTTAAAAATATGATGACAGATCAGTTGGCAGCCGTTACTATATTACAGCATATCAAATACATTGCATTAAACTACAACTGACTGGAAATAAAACTCACAGCTAAATTGTAAAATTTAATCGATTTCAAAGACTTCTTAAAGATCCTGTAACACATTTTTTTCATGGTTTTATTTCATAAATATGACGCTCAAATTAAGATTTGTCAATCTTGTAAGTACAAATAAGCATTATCTATAAAGATATTACCCAATTTAACATTTTGCGTAAATAAAGGGAGGTAATTAAAAATTTATTTTCTATAAATTCCAAGTCAAATTTTCCAATAAGAAATGAATGCATGTAACTTATTGATTAAATATAATGTGCACAAATATTTGCAGTACACATTTTACATATTCTTGGATGTTTGAAAATTGTTTTATTTGCATAATTATATACATATATAATATTTTGCAAGTGTGTGATACACACAGTAACAAAATCAATCACAAAACATACAGGATCTTTAAAGAAATTGATTTAATATAAAAACAAGATACCATAAAATGCAATCTAACATATGTCGAATTCTTAGATAATTTTATTATTTAAACTACTAAAAGAATGAAATACGTGACTGAAACCTTTTTGCTACATTTTATCATACATGTATGTTTGTTTCGTCTTTTATCTTAAAGATTCAGGATTTCATTAAATGAAGACATAAAAGACACATATTTTCAGATATCGTAGAAAAGGTATCTGACGTTTCTTAAGAAAACAACTATCCTGTTGTGTTTTTAACTGATTTAAAGATAAACAGCTAATTATTCTGTGAGCACAAATTGCACACCCTAGCATAGGCATATAAGCAGTACGAATCAGTGATACCTATAACTTGTAGCCCAGAAATTTTACAAATCAACAAGAAAAAGGCAATGTTCACTAGTAGCTTCACACAAAATATATGCATTTTATAAAGAAAGTAGACATTGGTATGTTTGTAATAAGATAAAAAGGTTGTTTCATATCCATTTTTTTCATTGAAGAATTATTGTAGTAGTAAGAAAATATACTATATAGACATAAACAATATTGGTTAAACTAAATTATATAATAATAATAGAACAATGTTATATTAACGCTTAAATGGGCCAAACAGTAAAGTACAATGTTTCCCCTGCATCATTTTCGTCTTGGAGATAACCCAAGGAATGCCTTTCAAGCAGCCAAGTTTTCTTGGGCATTGTCGGCACTGCGTACCGTCGTAAACGTTGCTGTCCATTGTTGATCATTAGCTCATAATGTATCGATCATACTATATGCCCCTAAACAATTTGTATCCCATGATACTTTTAATTGTGGTGTATTTCAAGAATTCAATATTTATTTAGTTGTATCAACACGAAATTGCTTTGAAGTTTGGGTATTCAAAATTTTAATTTATCGACGTTATATTCATGTGATAAGTAGACGCACTTATCTTTGTCCATTGATATTATTTGATATTATTTTGTCGTTTTTGTTGATGAATGAATTGTGTTATAAGAATTCACATCCTTGGGACAGTTCTAATAATCAATCCTTGATTGGTTCAACAATATTTTTTTTTGTAATCCGACATTATTTGTTACTACAATTTACAATTTGTTCTATAGTTTTTTTCGCACTTTATGAAGGGTTAAACAGTGAAACGCACTTTGTCAGTAAGTATTGAAATTGTAATAAATCATCCGGTGTAAAGATTTTTTCAATCAGGTGTAAAGATTAATTTAATTAATTTTATATATATTATATTTTATATATATATATATATATATATATATATATATATATATATATATATATATATATATATATATATATATATATATATATATATATATATATATATATATATATAATAGAGAGAGAGAGAGAGAGAGAGAAGAGAGAGAGAGAGAGAGAGAGAGAGAGAGAGAGAGGGGGAGAGGGATGATTTTACCCGTTCTGTCAGGACATTTAATGCACCAAAAACCTTCCTTTGTTAGGACGCTCAATGGATGTGAGGACAAATCATTGTCCTCACTTCAACGGTTCTTATTATGAACATGCTTTGATCGTTTGACATTTTGCAAAATGAAATTCCTTGATGGGACACGTGTCCTTACAAAACCATATCTCACTCTCATCACCATAAAATATTATATGCATCTGATTAAGTCACTCTAGGATAAGATATGAGATGTTCCGATTCAAACGGGTACCTTCTTTACACCCACTCATTTAGACGCTTATTTACAACTGAAAGCCATATCAAGCGCCTGTCGATGTGAGCGGAATATTTAGCGGGGAAAAATGGCGTCAGGTATGTCGAATTAATTACAACTTTTAGATAACCATTACTTTCAAGACATTGAACGTTTACATATTTGTTTTCATAAATACTAAAGTTAGAGAAATTGTTTAAGCCTTTCGTCGATACCAATATAATGTAACAGCAGGTTTCTTGGTCTCTTGAACATGTTGAACGTTTCGGCCCAAGGTATTTCGGACTCAAATCTCATGTCTATTCGGCAAATGTTCATCTTGATAAGATATGTATAAGATGTAGACATCTTATTATTCTATTAGAGTTGAGAGGATTGTTCATGGAGCCTTCTGACAATAGTCTGATAAGTTATATTAGGTTTCCACTGGCCTTTTACTTTTCCACCACTAGGGAGGAAGTCTTTTTGATTTCTTACAATAAAGACACAATTTTAAAGGAATCTGGAGGCATTTTCATCAATGAAAATTGAAATGAACAATTTTCAGAATTCAATTATAACTTTTTATTAGAAACAGCCTTGATTTATGAAACATTAACTTAGGCTTTATTGAGATCAACTTGTTGTTTACATTTATCTTATCTCTTCTCTCACTAAAATATAGTTATATATAATATAGAACTTCCTTATACATGCCCATTAACAAAGTCTTCAACTATTGTCTTCAACATGATCCTGCTGAAATATCATCACTTGTGCTAATCCAATTCGTAAGTATTTTAGTAGCGCCATGACATTGCATGCATGGTCTTGAAAAAAATAAAATGTTTGGCATCAATAGATCTATTTGTAGTTTATTGAAACCGGTTAAAGGTTTGTTACTTATTTTTATCATTAGACTTGAATTAATTTCAAGTATCAACTGTAATGAAAATGTAAATTATTTTTCAATCTTTTTAAATCAATGTACGTTATTTCAGATATATATGCAAACTTTTAGCCACAATTAATATATTATAATTAAGCATAGTACTTGAACAGATGTCTCCTGTATTGCTTCGAATAAACTTCTAAATATATAAATATATGGCCTGAATATTTGCTTTTATTGTATTCAAAAGAATACATAAATAAGTATAAGAACAAAAACAAGTTTGAAGTACTGTGTACCCTCAATTTTGAAGTGTACCCCCAGCTTTTACTTACAAGGGGTACATGTACCCTTACATTTAAAATTGATTTGGCATGCTGAGTTTTGCAGACTGTATCTTGAAATTATTTTTATACTTCTAGCCAGGAAATTTATAATCAATAAAGGGATCAGCTTTAGCTTGTTATCTTGCCACAGACATGCATTATTAATGATAGATGGGACCTTATTCAAAATAGGAACTCTCGTACACAGGTGGCAGTATCAGTGTTTGGACACCCCACCCCTATCTGCCCCTGGACCCCTACTACAACCCTGAAAAAAAATTATTCAACACTCTAAGGCTTACTTTAAGGTACCAAATACAAAACCACCGATGAAATTATATAAAAAAAAAATTTTCCACTATCAAAATTATAGTCTATAACTATAATTTTGATAGTGGAAAAAAATTTCAGATAACTTAGCTGCTTTACATTTTTACCAGTGATTTAAAAATGAATAAAATATGAACAACATGTACTTTAATGTGTATGTTTAAGATTTAATTACTCTGAGACACATTTCTAGCAGTGATGTACATATTTTAGGTAGAGGCATTATAACTACTACTGCAAGAGAAAAAGGCGAATTTCTACGTCTGGTTTATAGGGGAGAAGTTGTCACAAAAGAAGAAGGGGAGAGAAGAGAAGAAAAAGATGGGGGAACAGGGTACAGATTTTTTTACAAGGCTTCAAGAAAACAGCTTTGGTGAGAAATCTTGTAAACTGTTGCTATACTTTTATGACTTTAAAAGTGCATATAACATTCATGTCTTGACTGTAACTTTGTCATGCATTGAAGAATCTTAAAATAACTTGCACATATATCTTCCAGATCATGATGATGTCATTGTCATGTTTAAGAATCATGTCCCTACTTAAAGAGGTCAAGGTCAAAACAGCCGTCAGAAGGTTTAAATTCACTCAAGAGTTTAAAGGCTTCTATATTTGTTTCTGGCCTGTAACATTGTTGTGCATGGAAAGACTTTTAATATGCCTACAACATCAAAAAATCATGTTCTGTCCAAGAGCTATGTCCATTCCCCAAAAGTTATGGTCACACTAACAGCATTCATTCCCACAAAAAAGTTTGAAGATTGTGTCAGACTGAAACTTTGTCACACATAGAATTGTTTTGAAAAAAAAACAAACTTGGCACATATGTCTACAATGGCACGTCTAAGGCCAAATATCTCTGCTAAA
>NW_026858613.1:0-3769 GCF_026571515.1 Ruditapes philippinarum
CTTTTGTCCAAATCCCTGTTTCTAGAGGCCATTCTGTCACATTCAAATATTATAGAGATGTGGTGTTAAGAAAAAACACATATCTTACAGATTCATAACTGTAGATGAAAATGGCGGAAGTGTTATTGACTATTGTTTAATTTCCGAGAAGTGTTTGTAATTTCCGTGTGCACGACAGAACGGAGTCTTGTTGTCTTCCAATAGAAATAGTTTTTAAGACACATTTAAATTTTCACAATATCGGTCTTGGCCTTACTAATTTTAGTCAATTTGTACCAGACAACATTATAACTTTAGTGCTAAAATGTTACGCAATTATTCCTGCTCTATGAAACATACATTTACAGACAGTTTTCTGTCAAACACTATCGATTTTTTTAACCACGGCGAGAATAATATGAATGCTGTAACCTGTTAGTAAATATCTTTCATAATTACTCGGATATTTGTATGAGGTTACTTTTTAAATCGGGCACCGATGTGGTTTGATAATAAATGCTGTGAATTAAAATATTTCAAATGATCTCAATTGCGCGCTTTTAGACATGGGTCACCTGACGATAACTTAAATTATTACATTGATGCAAAAACTATATTTAATTTTTTATAGACTTAAGGAGATATGCTTTACAGAATGGAACGACTTATGCTGAAGAATTACAAATGCAAAATCTATAGTCGTTAGGCATTCGATCACGGCTAAAGAGAGGAAATAACATTTTGAAAGCCTTTATAGTTTTAGCGATGCAAGTGATGATTTCGATTTGGTTCTAAATTATCGAGAACTAATTAATGAAATTGAGGTTTAAATATTAAATTGTCACATAACCGGCGAAGACATTTTGTTAGGCATACGTGCACTAGGTGAAAACAAAAGCGCGTGACAAGATGGAATTCCACAATCATTTTTTTCAAATATAAGAGTGACTCTATTCTTCCTATGCTTGTTCACTTATTTAAAGAAATTTTACTACAGGAATTTACCCGGAGTCAGCAATAACAGGATGGAAAATATTGTCATGTTATACATGAAATATTTTGGAAAATATTTACCAGCATCATAGAAGATTATCTTTTTACGCCCACGCTTTCGCAAAAATATCTTAGATATACCTTTGCAGAACAAAATCTTTGAATGATATATTGTATATGGAAAAGCCATGATCCCCCGGGGTTCAGCCAATTTTGATCTTAGGGCTATAATTTCAACAATTTCGTAGTTTCATTAGATAATGCTACACACCAAATATCTAAGCTATAATAGGCCTTGCACTATAAGATAACAAGATTTCTAAAGATTTCATTTTTAAATCTTTTTTAGCCTCTCTAATACAGATGTTCAATGGAGCAGAACCACCTGAACAATGTTAGTAGAACTTCATGCAAGAAACCTCCAAGGAAATTTTCATTTGACACAATGGTTTCAAAAAAAGCTCACCTTGAGCTTCATCACCTATATCTCATTTTGATTGGTTGATGTGTCAGATCACACTTTTATATGATAGAAAAGAGAAAACAGAATCCCTGAAGAACGCCCAAAATTGAAACGTTGCAGGTTTGTTCGATTGAGGATATTCATGGACAAAGCTGCAGTTCACGCCCTATGACACCTGCTTAAGCAGAATTTAACATTTACAAATTGAAATGGTAATTTTCTAAAATTTAGAAACATCCGCAGAACGATTCATACAGCGGTTATAATGGAACGTTTAATGCGACAGGTCTGTGTAATTCCATGATCACGATTTAGATTGTATATTTGTATGAACACATGTTTTCAATAATTTTGAATTTTGTCGTTTCAGACTTTCTTCTATTTCTATTTAAAATTTGAAACGCGACTCTAACTTGTTTATATAGCAACTAATAACGTCGATGTTATAAACGTTTTTGTTAGATACAGAAGTTGCGCCTTGCAATAGCTTATGTAAAAGAAGAAAGTAATTTCAAACTCTTTTCATATTAACACACCTGGTGCATAAAGAGTTTCTCATATAAGAATTAATTTTCTTACACTGTAAGGAGTGTCGGCATGTTATTTGTTCTTTTCGCCTTTTCACCAAATACTTTTAACACTACAGGTGTTATAAGCTAATAAAATATGTATTTTAAGAAATAAGTTATTCAGTGGTCAGAACTTAAGATTATTGGAGTTTGCAGCTAGATATTACTACAGTTATTACAAAAAAAAGATATGGAAAAAAATGTTGAAAAATTAAGTTTTCAAACTTCACTGAATATTTTAGCCGTTAATTTTAATATATTGATATATTAAATTCAATAGGTAAATAATTGAATAAATAAATAATTGCGGTATAGAGGTATATGCGGCAGAGTAAAAAAAATCGAAAACAATATCCAGCTTTTGTCTTGTATCACCTGAAATTAGTTCAGTTGCGAACCTTTGCAGAAACACAGTACTTCTTGTTCACGACCAGATATAAACATTAAGCACCATTGTATGCTAGCTTGATCGTCAAATGAATACATATTAATACTAAATTACACACAATGATGTTGCATGTAAACAAGTTCAACACACCTAGCTCAGGCAACAAACATAATATCGGTGAAACTGTGAAATTATAATTATGGAGTTCAAGATGATTATGTAAATTGCACTATCAACCTAGGAAGAAATCTTTTTCAGCAGTTGTTCTTTCTATTTTATCAAGCCTAAAATACTACTTTGAACCTTTACATTCCAAAAAGATACAAAATCAAAAAAATGTCATACTACATTAAAAAATAAAAACTTATGGGAAAAAACGATATAGTCACCTAAAAACTTTATAAAAACAATTTTTAAGGGGAAAGGGTCTAAATAAAACAAAAAATCAAATCATAAAAAAAAAAGACTAATTTGGGTCAATAAAGGTTAAACGAACAACGTTTTTTAAAGGGTTTAAAAAAGAACCTTTCCCAAATTGAGAATCTTATAAGAGAATGGTGAATCATTTTTTAAATTAACAAAATTTTCCCTTAGGCCACCAAACGTCGCTGAAAAAAATAAAAAGGTCTAAATTTTTGAAAGGGTCTGCAGGGTAATTTTCGGGGAAGCACTTTTAAAACTTTTTTCCGTAAACTTAAAATTGGATTTTTAAAAAGTCCCTTTTTTTAATTTTTTGGGAGTGAGAAATTTTAAAGAAAAAAAAGTGACAGCTTTAAAAGCTTTCAAGGTTTTTTTTAAAGGTCTTACTAAAACAGGGAAAATTTTATTGTCCAAACAACTTTTAATTTTTAAAATAGGAAAAGTGACAAGATAATTTTCCCCCTTTTGGCAATTGATAAAAGATATTCCCACCAAAAGGGGGGAAACTAATATTTTCCCAAAAATGGGGTTTTAAAAAAAATTATTAATTTCCCTTGATTTTTAAAAGAAATTCCTTTTAAATTTTCCCTTGACTGAAAAAAACAAAAAATCAATTTTCTTTTAAATTTAATAAAATTTTTTCTGTATAAATATTTCCCTTTTTTTAAAATTTTAATGAAACAAATTTATGAAGTTGTGACCTTTTACTTCATTCAAAATTATTATTTTTCTAAAAAATAATCGATTGACAGTTTAATGCTACTATCCCACACATGGTAGTTTGGGCGTTTTTGAAATAAAATGTCATTTAAAGATATAATTTCACAACAGGCTCGTACATTTATATTGAACTAGATGATTAATTTATGTCTTGTCTGATGAAAAACATTTTTGCGATGTTTAATATGCTGAAATTTTAAACCGTTACAACGTCTTATTTTGTATATATTGCCTTAA
>NW_026858614.1:0-7500 GCF_026571515.1 Ruditapes philippinarum
CCCTTTAAAACGAGAATATGTTTTTTGCTTTAAAACTCGAGCAATCATTGGTTTAAAATTTTTTTTTTTAATTATTTATTCGTATCCCCCTTTAAAAACATTTAAAAATAAAACCTCAAAATGAATTTATAATCAAAAGCCCCTAAAAGAATAAAAAAATTTCTTTTAATGTCTTTAATAGCATCCCTTTAAAAAGTGATAACCCTTTTGCTTTTGGAGCGAGTACTGATTTGTAAAAATTGGTCCGTCGAGATGGGGAAAAAAAGTTTAAAGTAAAATTTAAAATTGGGTCAAAAAGCGAAAAAACAAAATGCGTAATTTAGTCTTTCATAATGTGCATTAGGAGACAAAGTACTTGCAAAGAAAGCAACAGTCCTTTATTCTTGAAAGCTTTTTATGCTGATTTTTAACAAGAGGTATCTCTTTTTGCAATTGTTCAATTTTCTCTGAAAAAAGTGACCATTTGGAAAGAAATAAGACGGTCATATAGATTGTTAAAAAACGAACTCTTGAAAATCAACGACAAATGAAGTCCGGCTGTCGTTTTTTTAATTTAAATGTTTAAGAGGTAGATTTCATAACGTATTTCAGAATTTGAAATCAGCCATCCAGGTCTGTATAAGATAAAAACTGCAACTTTAATCTATATTTGTGCGTTTACTTCTTCTGGTCTGTTAAAGGGAACAAAGGCAGTTTGTTTGTATCAATTGTAAAAGTAATTGAGATAAGTTTGTTATCAAAATTGTATTTAAACTTTACTAACAATAACAGAGGATGACACTTCCTGGTTAATATCTAATGACGCACTTTGTTATTGATAATGAATTAGTTATACTGCATTTAAAATGATAAAAAAGGGCGTTTTTTATCCCACTCCAAATAAAAATATACGAGTAGTGAGTTCATGATTTTTCTTGTATCATATGTACATAGATATATCAGATTAAATGGTTTAATTTTCAATATTCAACAATACTGCGTAACAAAGATAAATTTGTGCCAGATTACATGTTTTTGTGTATTCTTAAAGATATACTATGCTCCTCTTGAGTAATCAAAAACAATATTTTTTACAGAAATGTTTTGAAATATATTCGAAAAAATGAATTACAAACTTTGTCCCCATTACAGGACAAGTAAAATTGGTATTTTTTTAAAAAGAACTGCCAGGTTTTTTTATGACACTATGTATTCATATTATGTCAATGTATAGTTTGTAAAGTTTAATGTAAAGATAGACTGTATAACAATTTCTTGGTATTTTCAACTATCCAATTTAGCAATTTATTAGTTAGCTTTCAACAGCGTGAAAAAAGCCCGTTTCTTAAACCAATTAACCATTCAAACAAACATTTTATCGAAACACCGATCACATTTTTTATAGCACTGTGATTTGATTGGTGGACACATCTACAGTTTTTTTAAACTAAAAACAAACGGTATTATTTCTTTTGAAAAAAATTTTTTATTTTTATCAAGGATTAAATGACCCCAAACAAGGGGGATGAAATTTTTTTATAAATGGTCGCGGACTCAGGGCTCATTAAATTAAAATTCTAGCCCCCCGGATTTCATCTAACAAACAACGAAAGCTGAGGGCCCCTTCAATGTTTGGGACTGACTGGGAGGTAACTTTTATGCTATGTGTCATCAAAAATGTCACAAACATTTTCCGAAAATTACCGCTTCTGATTATCTCCAGCTTAGGTCTTTTAAGATTGCAAATATGTTTTCGTCATTATTCTATGCGCTTGAACACATTTTTTCATTAATTTAGTCAGTTGAGCCCTACAAGACGACTCTTACAGAAGTATTGTTTCAATACTTTTATTATAATCTCATGTTTTTCTACTTGTTGTGGAATTCTGAAAGTTGTATGTCGCATATTGTTTTTTTTTTTTTGTTTGTTTGTTTGTTTCATTTTACGCCTTTTCCCAACAGTATTTCAGTCATATAGGCGGGTAGTTTCCTAACCATCGTTCCTGGAGAGTTACACAAGTACTAGACTACCTTCCTCCGCGCTAAACTACCAAAGCATCTCCCGGGGATCGAACCCACGCCAGAGAGGTAACTGGATTAGAAGTCATCGACTCTAACCCCTCGACCACGGAGGCGGTTGTGGCTGAACCATGAAGGTTTATCCATTAAATACATATGCATGGTTTGCGGTACCTTAATGTATGTATTTTCAGAATTATTTCTTTTACCTTCTACATCACTAATACCCTGTGTAATGGTGAATTTGATATTCTCAATACAAGTCTAAGTTCTGGCATAAACAACATGAAATAGGTACATTCTTACAAAATGTGTTGACTATCTAATTTCAATAGCGTTATAAAAGTTGTTTTCGACCTAATCATTCAACCTAGGTTTTGTTCACTGCAGATTCACGTTAAAACTTGCCAGAATAATAATTATATATAACACAATAAAACATGCATCTTCCATTGATAATTATCTGCATATTTTGACCTTCAGTACGCTTAATTTTAAATTTAGTCGATACGCAAATTGACCTCACTGGAAACGACTTTGAGGTGACTGCCTGTCATATTCGAGCCCTATATGTATCAGGTTCACGATAATGTGATACCATACTAGCTCGTTCGGGAGGTTGACCCCATAATGGTTTCAGGAATTTGACTCGAGAAAGGTCCAAATCAATATTTTTTACAATTATATTATCAACACTGATAAACGTTATTTGTATAAAAATATGTGCGCATTAATTGCAAACACCCGCAACAATTGTGAAGTTCTTACCAAAAAAAAACATAAATGAAATATTTTTTATTGAGAAGTAGAGTGAATTTAGCACATATATAATATTGTATGCTTTAAGCAATAAGTAAACTTACTATTCAAATGTGTTTTTTGTGAAAGTTGAAAATATGATACGATTAAAAAATGAATTCACTTCCTAGTTAGTATCAAATTACGCAGTTTTGTCATTGATAACAAGTTAATTATATTGACCGATTTGAAATGATAAAACTATTGTTTTAAAAGTATAAAGTCCTCCCATTTATAAAGTACTATTTTGGGGTGCATGCTACATTTGTATCACTTGTATCATATTTATATCCAGTCAACAATACATTTCGCACTATTGAATCCGTAGAAAAGAAGCGTGACAATACGTTTAAAGCGATATACAATGAATAAAAATATAAGAATGATGCTTTTTACAGGATTTTTCCTTATTTTATTGAGGATATGTAAGTATAAACAATATATATTAGTGTTATTTCAATTATCCGATAACACTGCACTAGAATGACATGTTTGTATATGATGACATTTTTTGTGTATGTGATGATTTTTTTAGATTTAATACTTCAAGGAATGTAAATTTTTTATATTGATACAAAGCAATCCATATCTTAAAATATTGATTTTCCAGAAAGTCCAACCATTTTTTATAGTTGTTATCAAGACATTTCTATGTCGAACAAACCACTTTTTTGTAGAGAAGAGTATGTGGTTATTTCCCCTTTGGCTGATAGGGTTGAGGCTTCAGAATTGCAGCCACAGATTGTAAATGCTTGATCATAAGAGGAGACTAAGTGCGTTCGAATTACTGGAATCTATGCATCTCTTAGCTCCAGCAGGCGAAGTGGTTTGGATCCCTTTTTCCGCTTTCAGTTTGTAACAGCCGAGGTTAGCCCAAATATCTTTCCTGTTACGGCGCCATATAACCTGAATTGTATTGGTGGGCCGTAAAACCAAACAAAACACATATCATGCATAACCATTCCTATTACTAGGGTCTTTTATTTGAAAATTGTAGATTTAGTTTCAAAGCAATTGGCATTTTTAAACAATTAAAATTTTCGGTGAAAAAAAACCAAATCTTGACATGTAGCATCTGTTTCTACTTTTCTATTTTTAAGATTTTGCCCCGGGAAATAGCAGAAGTTTCAAAAAGACAAAAATTTGAAAAGTTATAAATCCCCCAACACGGGCCCTACCTTTGCAGAAGCGCGGAAAATTGCCGGGCGGGGGAGTATTCGTTCGCAGAAGGATTGATAATAGGGCGGGGCTGTTGTCGGTAAGTAATACTAAATTTTTGTATTATGTCTGTATGTTTTAGGGAAAACCCGCTGGTGAACTGGCCCTCAAATTATACTGTAAAATTATAACATCACATATTATCTCTTGCCATTTATGAAAAACTGTGTAAATGGACTAAGGACGCCATTTGTCCCTAATTTTGGTTAAAACACGTACGAATGTGTGCAAAACGACCCCTAAATACACAGGTATCACTTCGTATGGATGACACTTACACAAAGTAACCTTGTATTGAAACTTTTTGAATTTGTTTTTGTCTGTTTAAAAATGATATCAACGCCCGACGGCGTGGTTTGATTTCAAAGCAGGCTGGGGCCGTCTTAATTTATTTCTTTTTATTTACATAACGTTTTCTACAAAAGAGTAAAGCTATTTATTCCGTTTTATACAAAAATGTTTTAATTGGTGAAAACCATATTCTTTTTATACAAATTAAAGTCCCGGTTTTCCCCTCCATTTCCCTCAATTTAAAAATTCCTTTGGCAGGTATTATAATAGAATGATAAAAAAGACCGTAAATTTCAGGTTCAACGATGTTTTTGTCATACAAACATATAAAAAAAGATTCTCTTAAAAATAAACAGATTATGCTTCTTGAATACGGAGAACAATTTCAGTTTTAAATGTGAATGTGTTCTGATATTCGGTCCCAGCTATGTCACGACTGCTGTCAATATATCTCACTTTTTCTCTAAAGAAATGCTTACTGTTTTATAAAACTTTTCGAGAGTTTTTTTTTTCAAAATACATTCGGGCAATATGCCAATGCACACACAGAACGTATAACAAATAAGCATACAGTACAATCTAATGATCAGAGCTAATACTTTATAAAACATATATCATTAAGTTACAAAGCAATTTAGCAATCGGTAAACGTTAACTTAGAATATATTCTACTATCTCTTAGTGACACAAGTATCAACATGTCTCGAATTATACTACTAATTAATATCATATGTACTAAATAAATACCTGGGACAGATACCATCCTATCAATTAGGGTGTAAATCACAAAACAAAAATAAATATATATTTATTATATAATAAACAGTGTTACAGCATATAAATTCGTTATAAATATTAATATTTCTGGCAGGTTATATGGCTGTATATTAACGGTTATTTGCAATATAATCGTTTATATAGGGTCATTTAACCTGTAAAAAGTCTTTTTAATTAAATATAAAAATACTTTTGTTAATATGCTTGTACATGTATGTGAAATCAGAAAATAAAGTTTCAAATTAAAAACTGCGTCCTGTGCGGATGGCTCTTAAATAACTGTCGCTGACTGTTATATGTTCTTTAAACTAATGCCACTTTGGTATGTTATCTGTTTAGGTATAATAAAAGTCTGACGTATAACAACCTAGGCTCGAAACCCCTGTATTTTGCTTAAGCAATAACTATAAGAATTTACACCACAGGCACAGATATTTGCTGTATCCTTAGCATTGTTGATAAATGTTTACTTCAAATTATGATCGATGTCTTAAATCCTAGTTTCCGCCGGACAGTCTTCGGTCTTGGCTGTTAAATGCATAATATATAAAAGAAAAATAAAGATAAAGGGCACTGTATAGGTTCTTATTTTACTGCGAATTTTTAACTCGAATGGTTTAATATTTTATAAGAACGAACTCAGTCACATACAAAATACATCAGTAATAAAAATCACATACAAAATTCATCAGTTATAAAACAAAATTGTTGTTGTGCGTGTAGTATTCTATTATGATACCTGCTAAATGAGTTTTTACTCTATTTATATTTATAATTACATAGTTCTACACACCAAATTAACACGTTTTTCTCTGAGGTCAAGTAAGGAAAAGCTTGTTCTCGATTGAAAGGGGAGTTTCATGTCAAGTTAAACCCTTACACTGAAATAATGGTATTGGGCCCACCGCCTGGCGTTGTAATCGAATCCACTGCCGTCTGCGTTGAAATCATTTATTTATAAACAGACAGTAACAATTTCAAAAACTTCAAAAATATGCTTGTGTTTTGTTAGTATTAATCATACGATGCTATGTCAGTGTATTAAGGGGTCGTTTTGGACACATTTGTACTAGTTTTAACCAAAATTAGGCAAACGTGGCGTCCCCTCGTCAAACTGAACAGCAGTTAGTGTTTGTATCAATTGCAATGCATTACATCGTGTGTGTGTGTGTGTAATAAGTTTATAGAGAACATATGCGGTCTCCAGTCTCACTAGGTGTTTCCCGTAAAACATCAAATCAAAATTCAGTCATAAACTTACCGACAACAGCAAACAGCCATATTTTACTCCACCGCCGCTGCGATTGATTCACCGCTTCTGCGAAAGCTATGGCCAGTGCGCATATGTTCATACAAATGGGCTTTAGCAACAGAACCGATTTTTTAAAATTTGTTTTAAAACTATGCAAACCCATTTTAGAAGATGTGTATATATAATGTGTTGAAAAAAGTGTTCATCAATGAGTCCCCCTTTACTACAAATAACGTAACACTAGCATATATTTCGCCTGAAAGCGCTGCACAATAGCTAGAAACCATTCAAAGTTAGAAAAAGCAACAACATAAAATATGAAAAATATGTTCTTTTGAAATAATAAATTATATGTTCAAATCTTAATCTTTGTGAAAAGAAATAAGTTAAACATGAATAAAAAAAATTCAAATCACATCAAATATAACTAACATATTAGATTTTCAAACTTTGAGAAATAGCTAACCGTTTTTTTTGCAAAGAATCTGCTATATAAATATCTTTTGGAAAATCGGACTTCCACCTTCCATGTCTTTTTAAACACCGATCATTACCATTATTGTTTGCTGCTACTGAAGCGCCCCCTGCTCTTAAAGAATGAAGACCAATTTTTAAGTTTGGAGCGATGGTCTTACAAAGTGATGTAACACATTCCCTTGCTCTGGTGTAGCTTAAATGTTGTTTTTTTTTTAATCAAATTTAAACCGGATTTAGATTTCAATGCAGGCTTAAACAAAAAATCAGAAGAAACATCTATGTCACCTAAACTTATATACCTCTGTAACATTATAACCAGCATGCTGAAGTAATACCTTTTCTCTGTTTTGCTCTTTCTTAAAAAAAATTTCTAAACTCGTCTGCTACAAAATTATGTTGTCAGGGTATCCATTCTGAAAAAAACGTATGTTGTTTTTGTCACAAAAAGACTGAACATTTTCTGAAACTTCATGCAAATTTTGTTTTCTGCTACCTTTCTGTAAAATTGAAACTACATTCTAATTATCACAATAAACTTTGTCATTCTTTTCTTTTAAAAAGTTTGCGTTACTTTTCATAAGCCTTTCTACTGACTAAATACCAGTTCATTTGGAGCTTTGTGCAAGTCGCTCCAATTACCCAGTACCTCACTGCATTCAATTAAGGCACCCGCACAAAGGGACACATAG